>NC_065921.1:4594341-4630078 GCF_024586455.1 Bactrocera neohumeralis | reverse complement strand
TTTTATTTGAATTTAACATGAATAGGAGTTAAGGTAGTCATTTAGTTGTTGCTATTTACCAAAAATTTTACATCTGATCAAATTTGATCCGGACTGTCAAAAAAAACACTTTGAGGTATTGTACAAATTTTAATTATCGCCTTCAAAATAGGCTGCTGGGCCAATGCAAACGTGCCAAAGCTTAATAAAACTTTTCAAACACTTGGTATCATATAAGCCACGTTTAATTTTTGAAGCGCCATTCTCTAGATTATTAAATGGTTTAGAAGTGGTATTCATAAACCCACGTTTTCCTTCCAGTTATGATGTGTTTGATGAATGTAGAGTTCTCAGCTACGTTGTCAAGCATCCCTTTTCCGACTTTTACTTCATGTCGCTTTTTCAAAGAATCAGAATTTTGAGTACAATTGACACCATTCATGTACAAAACATTGATCAAAATGTGTCAAGCGATCAATAAGCGATATTGAGACCTTTTACTATATCTCTAAAACCAACAAAACAATTTTCAAATACGATTTCTTTAACTTTTTCACCGCTATCGTCATCAATAGAAGTGCAACACGCATAAGACACGACTTTCACTGAATACTTTGTGCCACTTCGAATTTCCTGATAAAGTAGACGCTCCAAAACACTTTTGCGATATTTTCGATGATTCCGTAGCCTTTTGGTGTTTCATTGGAAACACAAAATTTTAAGCTAACGCATTTTTTATGGTAATATTGGGCAGTCGAATTTTGTATTTCGTATTTTGTCAATAGATGTCGTTGCAGTCTTACTATATCTCCAGTGTTACCAATCACATTATGTCTTACCATATACATAGTGTTGGAAAGGTGAGATTTTAAGCTTCATTAAAAAAATAAATTAATTAAATTCGGGAAAATTGAAACAAAGTTACAGCTGTTCCAAAATGAGTGAAAATATTGTTAAAATTCGCAATGTTTTGAAATCTTTGTATAAAAATGGGAAGAATGTCACGCAAGCCACCAATGAATTTTGTGAAGTTTACGGAGACGATGTTGTATGAGTGCATTGGAGCACAGCCACGCTTCGCTCGCTTCCGTTCTGGAAAATTCGAAATTTCAATGTACACTGATAAAAGTTTTACATTCGTGGAATAATGCCTCTAGTGGAAAAATGGCAAGAAGTGGTCGACCAAAATGGTACAGAAAATAAGTTGAAATTTGATTAGAAATACGAAAAGACTTTTTCGACTCCCCAATAATACACCAAAAAATATTTCACATCGTAAGCAAACAGCTGCCAACCACGAACTAGTTATATAAGGAGCGTCACACAAACATAAAAAAAGGTTATAGCAATCTTGGAAAAAATTTAACGACCTAAATTGCGTGCACAGTTCATATGGACGGGTCCAATTCGATCAGATGGTCTACATCACCAATAATAAACTTAATTTCAATTATTCCAAATGAAACGAGAAAGACTCTTTAGGGAGTCAGTGATGTATTGTTACTCCCAATCATTGATTAAAAAACTATGAGCCTTTAATAATAATATAATAATAATAAATAACTTTCTTTGCTAAGCGTCACACCCTAATTAATACTTAGGATGGCATACTACACAAATAGTGTTGAATTTTTTACAACCAACGCTATAAGTGAATGAGTAAAAAATGTCTATTAAGCTTTTTAGCTCTTAATGTGCTCATTTAGGAAAATTTAACTTATTAACTTGAATTAATTAACATAAAATTAAAAATACGAATTGATTGCCAGTAACATGTTTCATAAAAACTTCCTTTTTATTCAATTATCGCGCATTAAAAATATATCCGCTTTTTTGAGACAACAAAAATATACTGCTAATTAACTGTTCATAAAAGTTAAAAATTTCATAAATTGATACTAGTATTAACTTATCACCCAAAACTCTACTTACAGTGAACTTGAATGACGAAGGTGGCATTCGCGACCGGCACCAAACCGCCATTTGATGTCGAGTGATGATTGTGAATTTCAAATAAGGCCCAGTAACCGAAGACATTGAAATGGACAACCATGAAATATTTAGCATTAAAGCACTATCTCTATAACACTGGGATAGGTATACTATATATAGAATAAGTACAAGTAATGCGGTTAACTGTTGTCCAGCGGCAATTTCGTGTAAATCGCCAATTAAAATAGGCTTTTCTACGATAATGAAAGCGTTTATAAACTCGATTGTACTTATTTTCGACGCCGTTAATATTAATTGTGCGTCCGTTATCGTGTCGCCACTCAACATGCGGCATCGGATTGCCTCTGGCGGCGCAGCTCAGATTCAAAGTCTTGCCCTCCTCGACGATTACGAAGCGTTCTATGTGCGGCGTATTCAAGTCTGCAATGGCAGCATGAATTTCTAATATAATATCAAATGGACTTCTTTGATAATTAAGTAGCTTAAGAGCTATTGTGCACTTGTTTAGCGCAAATATTGAGGCGATTAATTAATTGACACAAAAAGTGTTATGATAAAACAAAATTATATAGCCGTCTACTTAAAATGTCAACGACCGCAATGTTGCATTTGTAAAGTGACGTCTTAAAGGACAACATAATTGTTATGACTCACTCAAGTGGGGGATATTCGAGTTTAAAGGAAATATTTTAATTTATTTAATTTTAAAAACAAAAGATTTGATTCAGTTGAGTTAGTTCGCAAGGTTGATCCCATCGATGGACAGCTGTAAATGTTGGTACTTTGTAATACCAAAAACTTCTAAAACTTCTACCTTCACCAGATCTACATAGATCGACAAAGTCTTTCAAACTTACCACGAATTTGTCAAAGCGGTTAATATTATTCCCAGCCATTTAACTGCGTTCGACGAGGATTTAAATAAAAAAATATTTCATTCGCGATCTGGAAAAGGTGGACAATAGAGATGAAAGTGACAAGATGATTACACTTTGCCTTCCTCCATACAGCTTGGGCAAAACAAACAGCTGTCATTGTTGCGAGATTGATTTAAGAGCAAGTAGCTCAGGGGCATTATGGGTCAGAACTCAAAACCAAAGGTGTTAGGCTGGATCTAAAATTTTTATTTTGCTAAGAATTAAATTATATGCAGTTTGAGAATTCAACAAGAGGGAAACATTTTCGGCACTATTTCCCTGTTGAATAAGTCTTAGTCGTATTACATTTTCTATCAAAAAAAAAACACCTTGTTAAGCACTTCGAAATTCAAATAGAAGTAGATGAACAGCGTCAGCAAACCCTTAATCCAAATTACAATTTCCATTCACTCCTTCAGCCATTTCTTTTTCGGTAGCATAGTTTTAGTAGCCATCAACACTTCTTCAGATTGGCAAATAACTTTCGGCCATGTTCTCAAAACTTTTACTGCAACAAATCAGTGCTGTAGACCAAAGAAACGAGGAAATTGCAAAATAAGGAACAAATAAATGCAAACACAAACAGAAACTGCTCACAAAAGCAAATAAAAAGGATAAACAAAAGGCAAAATATAAAGAACAATAAACGAACTCACTGTGTTCAACAAAGACAAAGAATCAAGAAACTTATAATGCAGAATATGCCTGGCGACGGAAATAAATTAGGGCAAAATAAGAAAAACAGCAACGGAGGAAGTGCCCTAAATCGCACCTTAAGGAAGTAGCCACTTCAAATACTGCTTTTTGAGGACTCTAAAGCGAAGCAACACCCGGCTATAATTCTAAATAAATAACGGAAAAATAAATTTTAGTTGCCGGAAACGAACTGAAGTGCATGTGCTGGTGCGAGTGAGGCGATTCGCCTGCCAATAGCCTATTATTCGTTTGTATGGAATTGTGTAAATAATCGACGAAAGTTAGGCAAAAGTTGCCAAGCCGTGAGATGGACTCACCTCGTTGGCATACTTGTAAAATTGTAACGGATTTTGTTATTTTAGCTGTGATTGAATCAGGAAGAAAGCAAAGTAAATGGAAATCGTAAATGCAGACGAAAGCTCGAATCTAAAACTCGACAATTCGAAGGAAAGTTTCAGCGAATGGAGCATACATATACAGCGTACAAGCAATCGTATATATATACTGTACTGTACTGTATATATATGTACTATGGAAGTCTTATTACTTCTTGAGGAAGGAGGTGTAATGGATTACAAATAGCTCAAACTTTAGTACAGCATATGCCTACTCCGAACATTTTATTAAAAAACACATATTTACAATAAACTAAAACAGGTTGGCAACCTTCTCACATAGCTTCCAATCCTCTCTCTCCGTGTGGTCCCTGAGCTCTCTACGGTGCAGATGCACCTTCTTTGCCGTCCTTGCCATTTCGACCACCTCGCCCATCCACGCCGAGTAGACCATCTTTGTCAGGTATGCCGATGGCACCAGCACGTCCAGGTACACCACCTACGCAAAGCTCACCTGCCACACCATCACGTCCGTCGAGACCAGCACGACCGGGTATGCCAAAATTACCTTTCGGTCCACTCGTCACCGCCGGGCTCAGCTCCTTTTAGTCCTGTACGTTTGCGTATTTCCTTATCCTGCTCTTCCAGCACTTTGCGGTGATCCGGGTTGAAAAATTCGATGAAGGAATCAGCTAAAGAGAGAAAATCAAACCAATAAGTGAGTTCAATAGGACTGCAAAGCAAGTAAGCGCGTTGCAACAACATTCAGTGGTACCGAAAGCAAAAAGGTGTAAATGGAAAAGCACAGGCATCAAACCACACTCACGGCAGCGTAGGAGTTGAACTACCAAAGTGTGTGTTTAAGCACCGTTTGGACAAGAAATCAGAGAAATCAAGTTGCAGAAAAGCGCTCAGCAATAAAATTTCGAGCTGATAATCAGCTCCAGCCTGATGATATTGAATATTTCAAGCACTTACTATTGCTGAGCGGATGATTTCGATGCCACGAAGACTTATTGGCGATGCAAAGTTATACAGTTTACTGTAAGGGTATGAAAAATTGAGTAAAATCGATTTAATAAGCAGGCAGTCTCTGCAGTAAATTTCATACCTACACACCTGCTGATTAATTAGTAAAGTCGGAAAAGTATTTCGTATCGGAAAAGTTGAAAAAGTTACAGCTGTTCAAAAATAAGTGAAAATAATGAAGAAATTTTTGTATAAAATGTGCGAAAAAGATCATGGTCCAAGCGTGGGGAAGCTCAACAAATGGTCGCATAGCCAGGATTGACGCCTCGAAAGCTTATGCTGAATGTTTGGTGGGATTGGGAAGGAATAATCTACTTCGAGCTGCTCCAACCTGGTCGAACGATTGATTGTATATTTTACTGTCAACAACTAATAAGATTGAAGCAAGCAATCCAAAAAAACGGCCAAAACTAATCAACAGAAAGGGCTTCGTCTTCCATTAGGACAACGCTAGACCACACACATATTTGATGACTTGGCAGAAACTGGGTGAGCTTGGCTGGGAATTTTTGATACATCCACCATATAGCCCTGATGTCGCACCTTCGGACTACCATTTTCTTGGCATTTAAAGTTGGCTTCAAGAGGAGCCTGTGAAAATTACTTGTCGAAGTTTTTCGAGGAGAAACCTGAAAAAGTTTTACACTAATGGAATAATGTATCTAGCAGAAAAATAGCAAAGGGTGGTCGACTGAAATAGTACATATTTGATTCATTAATGTTCATTATAAATATAAACTAAAAGGTTGAAGTTTGGCTAGAAATATGAAAAGACTTTTTCGTCTACCCAAAATATATGGCATTTTATGGCAATACTGAAGTGTATTTAGCGAGGTTCAATTATAAACATTAAACAAACTCGATGAAATTTGCTTGAAAACTGCAAATATTTGCATTTATTGAGAGTAAATTAATAAAGATAAAAGGGGGCTTATTAACACACTTGTCTTCAAGGCGTTTTGAAGAGAACTTTATTTATTTCGTGCGCACACAAAATGGAACTCTTGTGTATAAAACAATTTGCCTGGATCATTAAAATAGTTTACCATACATAAAATAAAGTTATGACCACCACGTGAGAGCAGCTTAACATAATTTTTGATTGAATAATTGACTAGCCTCCTCCCACTAGAACCAACTTTAAACAGATTTAAAAACTACAAATAATATTTGATCAAAATTTTTTAATTTCATTGATAAATTCTTAAACTTTTTCGAAATTTAAGTTTTTTTTCCAAAAATCCTCACTGGACGCTACCGTGAATACACCACTCAGCTATAGATTTCAGCAGCAGAAACTTAAGTGGTTAATAGGATTTTTAAAAAAGTGATTGTGTTTTGGATAAACCATGCTTTGGGGTCATCAAAATAAGTTTCAAGTAGCGAGGAAAATTTTCAGCTATAGTTTTTAGCTCTATAGTTTTAAACGCTTTTTTACCAAGAAACCAAATAACTTTAAGTATTTTAATCCGATCAACATCAAATTTTGTTATTATCTTAAGAATTTAACTAAGCATAGAAACACTTAGGGAAATGTCGATTCAAATCTTTTTTTTTTTTTTTTGAAAATATGGGTTGCTGTGTGTTTATGTATGTGATTAAATATAATGCTTTGTGTTCAGGGGACATCGGTAGAGATTTCTGGTTTGATCTGGTCACAATACACTTTTTGCTAGACTTTTTTATTATTTTTATGTAATTTTCGTTAATAGTATTTATGAGTTTCAATGAAGATGCAGTTGTAAGTTTGGCTTCGGTGTTTACTCTAGTATTCGGTTGTATGCCGATATAGTTGTAGAAAGTAGAAAAAAGTTTTCCAAAAAAATCAGGATTCTAAACATAGTCAGGTGTTTTGAAAATCGGCAACAATTTACAGAATTTAATTACAGATGAACTTCCATAACTTGAACTTCTTTAACTCGAAGTTCTCATAATTTATACTTTTGAATTGGCAATAAAAGCCTAATTTCATACAAATTTACTTCCAAAACTCGAAATTTTCTATGGTGTTTCGCGTTAGGGAAGTTCAAACATATATTTTATAGTTTAGTCAAAATAAAACGAGAAAACTGCTTTTGGTAAAACGCATTTAAAGATAAATGATAGCAAGTTGATATAGTGCTTGCGTCCACCTATACGGCTTAACTTTTATTAGAAATATAAAAAAAGTCCGTTTTTTAGACGTAGGTAGACGAATCTTTCAAATCTAAGCTTGCAAATAACTTTTCAGAAGGCTTTTTTTGCTATTCTTAGAACTGACGTCACACTAAGTGGCGGGTAGGAGCTAAAAGCTTCCAAAGAAATGTTTGTTGCTTTTTCTAGCACGCAAAACAAAAATAACTTCCGCTTCAGTCAGTCATTTAACCAGAATTTATTTCTCTTTGCAACCCACAATATTGATAGCTTTTTAATAAGCCATTAGCAATTCCAAGGGACAACCAACGTCACCATTGATGCAGCTTTTTCCACGGGTAAAAATTAAATTAGTCACTCTCAAATATCTCTCACGAACTGGCGGGCAGATACCGCAAACACCACAGCAGTTACCCGCTGGTGCCTGCCATAAGTAGGCAATTGTTGAGTGTGACAAATGCAATTAATCATCGCCTGCAGAATGAACTCACCAGGGCAGCGATGAGCGTTAAATTCAGTGGTGTTCCAGTTCACTACTTACCGTTGCTGGTGGCTATGGATCAGCTCAGCTCCACCAAACATGACATTGTGTCCGCTTGTTGCCTGCTCTTTTTGTTTGCCCTCCCGCTGGTCCAGTACTCTCAACACTATACCACGCAGCACGTGCTTCGAAGCGAACAAGCGCATTTTGCTATTGATTCTCGCGCTTTTGTTGCTGGCAACGGAGTGCACATGCGAGTAGAAGAGCACCGACAGTGTGGCCACGGCCAGAGCGAGGGTACCTAGGCACATATACACCGCATACATTGAAGTAGGTGGCGTCGCATTTGGCGTTGAAACTGTGCGGGGTTAAACTTGGATGTGGTCGTAGTTGCGGCCGTCGATGCAGAGCTGCATAAACTTTAATTCGCAGAATCTCATTCACAGCGACAGCCATAGTGGGACATTGAAAACGCGGAGGCCTTTGAATGTTTCTAATGGCATTCACCATTTGAAAGCGCGTGTTGGCATTTTTTACATTTCGCTGTCGATTGCGATTGCTCTGCCGCTTGCTTTGCTGCAATTTTGGTTTTCGCAGCGGCTGTTATTGTCGTGATGTCAGTTACAAAATTGAGCAACATATCGTCAATGAGAATCGGAAGTCAAACTGGACGTCGAGCTGGCCGCCGATGCTGTTGCATCTGTTTTCATCTCTGCTTCCGCCTGAGTTCCACCTTCTAGCATTGTTAGAACGCTACCGTGTATATTCTCTGCCTCGTCGTCAACAATTTTGGTAACAACTGCTGCCGCCACGCGTCTTTTGTTCTCCTGTTTGCGCCTTTTGGCCGCCTGACCATTCCTTTGATTTATTGCCAGAAACATTTGCGAACTAAATTCCTTTTTCAGTTTCGATACAATTCGTTAAATCTTTATTGTAATGATTATGTTGTTGTTTTATGGCTTGGCTTTAGAAGGTGTGTTGTCGTTGCAGTTTAAATTTATTTCAGTCTCGTTTTGATTTGCTTTTCCGAAGCGATTGGTGAAAGATTTTTTGCAACGGTAAATAAACTGAAAATAATTATAATTAATTTTAGTAAAAATATCTATAATTTATTTCAAAGTATTTTATAGGCAAGCATTATATAATTACATAGTTTACCATTTATTTAGAAAAAGATAGCTTATAATCCGTCAATGAATTTTTGTAATATTGATCAACCATTAAATGTCTGTACTTTTTATGGGATCATATCCAGATGCACGCCTGAAGCAACGCGTTTTTATGATTTTGTTTTAAATACATTTTATTTAAATTAAAAAAAGACAATATATTTCCAGGATTTAATGTACTTGTGAAAAAACTTGGAGGATTTCCGAAAAAAGTGTCTGGCGATGAGAAAAATTTGTTTTCATATATTTAATTATCGCAATTTCAGAAGAATTTATTAATACTTTGCACGAATGATGCAAACAAAATTTAAAATAAAATAAAAAAACGGAACTGAAAAATTATGTTCTTTCCACCTTTACTTGACAAATGTATCTAAGAAGGTCTTCTGAAAACCGGGGCCGTGAACGTTATGAGTAAATTTCATAAATTTAATTTATTTCTCTCAGAATAATAGTTATGCGGGGAGTTTTAAATAAATCTTGCACAATAGGAGTTGAAGAGTAAGTTTTTTTTCTGTGAAATGAGAGATATAATGTGAGAGCATAATTCGACATACTACTGTGATCAAATTGAAAGGTGAATTTTGTCCATTTCATCTCCGTCGAATTAATCCCCTCCCGCTGCAATACACTTATGCCAACGAATTTTCCAGTCATCATAGCACTTGGAAAAATCCTCCGTCGTGATAGCCATCAGAGCCATCTTCGATTCAGCTTTTATATCCTCAATTGAGTCAAAACGGTATCCTCGGAGTGGTCATGTGAATTTGCCGAATAACCAGAAGTTACACGAAGGTAAATCAGGCGAATGAGGTGGTTGCGGCACGATATTAGTTGAAAATGTGGCGAAATGATCACGAATAACCAATGCAGTATGAGATGGTGCATTATCGCACTTCTTTGTTCAATAAATTCAGACACAGTAAAAATGGAAGAATTCACTTTTAGAGTCTCACAAAACGACGCGTATCTCAAATACTAATGAATATTTTGACGTGAAATTCAGCATGGATGTCACTAACAGTACTACCAACTTACAAAAAAAATTATCGATTCGAAAAACACGCGAAGTAAAAATTAAAAATTAACCTTTCAATTTGATCACAGTAGTATTTGTGTACTTCTCAACAAACAAAAAATTCTCATCATCATATACATCCCAACTTTCCTTCATAATGATTTTTTTTTGTCAAAAATTATAAAATAACTGTTATTTTCTGTCCCTGGTGCAAACTTCTGGTTGATCATTACGATTTAGAGAAATGTTGCTCACTGACTCTGAAAACAGCGTTTCGATATAATATATTAAACATGTTTTTGAAGCCGATTACACTAACTTAAGAAATTCTTACCCATACACTCATATCTCCGAAACTATTTACCGGATGAACTACAAATTTTCGGAGAATATTCTCAAAAACATATATTTGACATTTGTTTCTGCAAAAATTTAAATTCTCAAGAAGTTAAAACCATTTAAATGAAACTGTCCAATAATAAGGTTTAGAACCGTAGAGACTTTTTTCGATCTTTCTAACACAAAGCGAACAACACCCGATCGATTAAGATTTTGATAATTTCAATTATTTAGAAACAAAAACATCCAGTAGACGTCTTTCCCTGTTGTCTGTCACTGTCAACTGTTGAAAAAAAACGAATTGAAACCAATACTCTCACCACCTGCAACTGCAAGTAAGCAGCAATATAGACAACCCATATTGCCAAAAATCCTTTGTACGGTGCCAACGATAAAATGCAAAAAAACAGTTAACAGAGCAAGCTAAATTATTAATGTAATTTAATTTTCTGTTGCCAGCACAAGCGAAGCAACTAACTTTGAAACACGTGATATTTGGCACAACAATTCAATTAATGCAGTAGGGAGATTAAGACAACTGAACTAGTCTCTCGAATTTGAGATATCGATCTGAAATTTTGCACAAGTCCTTTTCTCTACGAAAATCTGCTCATTTATTGGCAGCGTGGATATCGGACCACTATAGCATATAGTCGTCATACAAGCCGAACCATCAAAGCATGTATTATTATCCAAATTATCGTTACTTTCTCGAAATATATTGTTCAGATCGGACCACTATTCCACATAGCTGGCATTCAAGCTGGACGATCAAAATCAATATATATATATTTATACCATTCAAGCTATTAGAAATTGATCAGTGAGCTTTTTTATAGCTTCGATGTAGGGGAACTTGCATCGGCTTGATAACAAAGCCAAGGAGTGTGGAAATGATAAGGTAATGCAAGTAGAGAAATACCGAAAGGTCAAAAAGAATTGTCGGTGATTAAATATGTGGTGGTGAATAAAAATCTCAGCTTTTTATGAAAATTCACTTTCCGTTTGCGCTTTTAAGCCACTGGCATTTGCATGTCATGCCTGCGGAAAGCTTCACACTTCCGCAGAAGCTGCTCGTTTGGCATTCTTAGCCGGGCGAAATAATATGCCGTTCCTTTGCCATTCCTAGCCGAACGAAATCAAGTTGGCTACATATCTGCTCCCACCCCTTTGTCACCGGTTGCTATCAATATACTGAGGGCAGCTGGGGCGGTGTGGCTGGCAATTGCTGGCAACTCGCTTCGATTCAATAGCAGAAACGACGCTGTTTCGAAAGCTCGCGGTGATGGCATTGAAAGGCGAAAGTGCCAGGATGTCACCAAGTAAATGTCAATGTGAACTTGATCAACTGGAAATGAACAATTCAGGTGAGCATTTGCGGTGTATGGAAACAAAAACCCACTAATTAACTTAGCCTCTTTCTTTTCCGAAACTTTATCGAAAAGCTCCATGCTCTTAAAATATTAACGTGAAACCCAATTAAGTGGGACTTTAGTGATGATGCAAAACAAAAATTCTCCTTTACATAAACGTCCACCATTTTTCTCTTCCGCATTTTCAGAAGCTTTTTTTTATAATTACTTCAGAATATTACGAAGGACTTGCCATTTGGCCATCGTTCTCAGCTATTATTGCTTAATTAAAGCAAACAAAATTATAATTCCCTTTATTTATGAAACAATAAAAAGCCGAAGAGAAGAAAATTTCCGCATAAAATAAACGCCAAAAACATTTTCGAATTTTGAGTGCTGCGGTCTCAGGCGTTTATGCAATTCCTGGGAAATAAACGCAGTCATAACTCACAAAAATATTCCTAACCTTCGTCTCGCATAATTACCGTGCTGTGCATAACAATGAGGTTTGCCAACGATTCATTATTATGATCTTTGATATAAAATATTTCTTTACACCACTGATTATGGCGGTTTCCTCTTCGCACGAAATTCTCATCATCCCCTTTGGAATGAATGATGTGACTTTAGGAACATTAAATATGAATACCTTATATAGGTATGCTATGTGAGTTCACAGTCAACTTCAAAAGCGATGGTACACAGAATTTCAATGCCAATCATAGTACGGCACTTATTTTCTATATTACTTTTCAAAACTATTATTCTGTATACCAAAATTTTGGAGGCTGCACTGCCGAGAATTTCGACCTTTCATTGATACTTTGAAATATATTTTTACATAACTATAAATTCTAGCTGTACATATAATTTTATATTCTCGTATACTGTCCTGTCTTATGCAAACTCAAATAATGTAAATTAAACGCAGTTTGCTCCTTAAAATGACAAAAGATATACAAAACCAAATAACGGAGAATTTTTCAACATTCGAAATTCCTTGTACGCATTTGACGCGGTCGTTGGAGACGCTGACGCAAACGTCAATATTTAAGAGTGATGATAATCGGATAAATCTTTTGATTGATTGTTAAGATTTTTTATTGATGACACGGATCAAATTGCAGCTGTAGACGCCATTAAGACTTCAATACACCAAGGAGACAACTTCAATGACAAAGCGGTGGTATAGCCACAGAGCTTGTCGGCCAGCCAAAGAACTTGTGGCGGTAAAGTGGAAAACCGCTGATACAACTCATTTGCACTTATGCAATATTTCCACTCGACAGCAAAATATTTTTCTCTTCACCTTTTGATCGTTCCATTTCATTTCTTACTGTTTTGTGTATATCTTACCTTTTTCCCAACTTTTTCAGTGTACGGAGCATCATCCGTATTCCAATTAAGAAAATCATCAAGTCAATTACTGATTTAAGCGCGCAAAATAGTCTGCTGAAGTATTGTTGTACAGTTTCATTAATCTTTTTAATTAAAAGTGAACTCCGTGTAAAAAACCAACAGTGCAGAACTGTTCGAATAATGCTCAGAAGAGAAGATGCTGAGCACTGATATGCCATTAAAAAGCAATTAAAGCCATTACGTCCTTTATATGGATCACGTTTGTTTCTCTTCACCTCCATTCAATGCGTACAAGTTGGCGTATTCCAGATTTACGAAAATCGATGACAAGTATTATCGTACAGGCTAAATGACTAAAAAGGATTTTAAGTTACCTTTATTTATTTGAACCGATCCTTCTCACGCTTTTCACAAACTAGATAATCTTTTATTTTTACCCCATAAGCAAATATTCCATCTAATCCGTATACTATACATACGTTTATCAATAACAATATCTAAAAGCTCATATATTTGCTTACCTCACTTCTTTAAAATAGTGTGGACTATTGTGAACTAATTCAGAAAATTTTAATAAACAATAAATATGCGGCCTTCAGCTATTGTGCATTCAGCATAAAAGTACCTTGGGCCAAAAGGATTTTATTGCTGCTTTTTCGCACAACAACAAAACAACGACAAAATTGTTTGAAAATTTATTTTTCATACGTTTTAAATGACAGCCAGCATAAGTTCAAGGACGTTATTTAAGTCTTGTCGAAAACGCTAATGCGACAACGAATTTCCAAAGGCTACAAAAATTATACGGGCGGAAGCAGCAAAAGCTGATTGTGAAATTCTGCCTGGAAACTCGATATAACAATATGAATTCATCAAAGTTAGAAAAGGGTGCTTTCTATTCAAAGAACTCAAAATTATTTAGGAGAATAAAGATGGTGCATAACAGCAGGTACTATGAACTCGTATACACAATAGCAAACAATTTGGGTTGCATTTATTACAAGTCTTTACAAAAAAAATGTAATACATACCTCAGCGCTTAGCTCCGTGTGCTCTGCTTTAATTGCCTTGGTAAGTCAGTAGGACCCATTAACGGTCCTACATGAGATAAAAGTGCGAATAAAAAAAACAATTACAACCGAAATGCTTGTATTGTCTTATCTTCATCTATTAAGAGCATCTCGCAAATTGTTGGTTTTACTGTTGTGTGGAAGCGTTTTTACTTATTGACCTTTATATCCACTCTTTCTATTTTAATTTGAGCGGTCAAATGGCCGGATTTATTACCAGCTAACTAATTCCACTTCTTATTACAGTGAAATATGTGCTGCTATCAGAAAAGAAAATGGTGCAGTTGGTAGTGGGCTAGTGCTATAGGGCTTACAAGTAAAAAAAAAAAAATATTTCGGTAACCGACAAATCGATTTCGACAAGATTTAGTAGGTGGCATTCTGATCACATTCTTATTTCATAGTTCGAGCGTTGTTGTATTAACATTTTCGAAAAAAACATAAATATTGCTTTTGAAATTATGCTGGCTGTCATTTAAAACGTACAAAAAATAAATTTTCAAACAATTTTGTCGGCTTGTTTTGTTATTGGGATTTTTGGTTTCAATGAATTTTTTGTTCACATTTTAGATGTCAGTGACCCCTTTGTTTATATTTTATGAGGTCAATGTCCTTTTGTTTTGCGAAAATTTGTCATGAATATCTCGACGATGCCTTTGTTAAACATCAAGCATTAAAACTAGAACAAAATGCGAGAGAGATTAAGCATCAGCGCGTTGCAAGCAGCCTGTTTTAGGTAGGCAAAACATCGGTGGGTACTTTTACTGGCGTTAATACAAAATTTGAAAAACAGTATATTATAAAAAATTATTTAAATATAAGAGCATTTAGCTCCAAAACTATAAAAGCAAAAAGTGCATTTTTGAAATTCTTGACACTCTAATTTGTACTAAACCCTTTAACTCTTCCCTTTCTCTTTGGAGTAATAGGATTTTCTATTGGAAAATAATTGCGTATCATTAGCTGAGAGCTCTGAACTTACAAATAAATTTCAGGAAAAAATTTGTCAGGTCTTACTGATGTTGTTGGAATAAAAATGCGCAAAATTAACTCCACTCAATTTTTTCAACTAGGCTTGCACGCAGCTGCCTTTTGATACACACACAGAAGAAATTTCACATCCGAAAAAATAATCGCAACAATAGAACGCAAACGTATTGTAGGCATTAGCCTACTTTTAGCCACCTCACACATCCAGCTTTACTAAGCGCTCACATATACAAATGTGTTTTTATGTTTGGCTTCTCCAAATGGTGTGCTTGATTTCGGCATCGTCCAATGGGCGGAAACGGGTATTGCTAGTCGCTGTTTTGAATTGCTGTACCGTGATTGAATTTCTATTTCTGTTTTCTATTGCCAGAAATATGGGCTTTTCGCAGACAAAAGATTTTCAGTTGCGTTGGCATCAGTGTAGACAATTGCTTTTTATTTCTGGTCATTGGATAGAAAGTGGTCTAAATCCACTTATCTCACAATAAACATTTATTGAGGCCTTCTACAATTTATTTCATTAAATTATTCCAATTTGTGTATCTTTAATTTTTGTTATTTTCTTTTTGCCTAGATTCTTTTGTCTGTTGTTGGTGCTAAGCATTTTAAGTTATTCGATTTATATTTTATGAGTCTTTTGTATTACAACTGACATCACCTATCTTATATAAATAACACTTTGTAAAACAAACTTTTCTCAAGTTACAGCTTGCGCGGATGGACGGACAGACATATAGTCACCCGCATTTAAACTCACCTCGTCATACTGATCATTTATGTGGGAATGAAGAAAGGAAATACTAGATTTGGACGAACGTACTGACAGTCGAATGTAGCTCTGACTTCAAAAAGACAAGAAAATGCGACGAAGAAACGCAACGAATAAGGAGACTTTTAAAAAGACACAGTCAGTCATGCCGCAGACTTTTATAAAACTTTTATGAAAAATAAACCTTAAATATCAACTGTTTAATATTAAACTTAATAAATAAAATATCGAACTGTTCTCGCATTTCTTTCATCAAGCTTGTGTATAATGTGTCCAATATACATATATGGATACAGATATTTAAACATAGGATAAATTTAGTTTTACATAAGTAAAAATTGTCTGTAAATATGTATTTCGAAGAATATAAGTAAAGTGAAAGGGCATTGCATTGTACTTTCTGCCAGCACAGAACGCATGTTACTAAGAAGGAACATTTGCATATACATAGGAGACGGAGAGATGAATTTCATGCCATTTCCTGCAGCTATCTATCTGCAAAAAACAACCAAAGTTGATTTTCGTATCTAGTATTTTAGTTTTTTATTTGGTTGGATATACTCTTACTATTAGTACTAGTGAATACAAATATGTTGCGTATACGCCTCGTGGCTTGAATAATAAAATCACATTTTATCATTATAAAATATTTTTGCATTAGTAAATATACCAATTTAAAAACAGTCTATGTATAGCGATTATTCGCCTTAAATTTATTCTTTTGACTAATAATTATTTCGTGTTCTTAGATTGTATCTCCATTAAGAACAGCCTTCTTATGCAGTAACTTTTTCTTCTTGTTTACTATTTGTAAAACAATAATTCGACCTCGTAACCACCAGTGCGTATACGTAACCATAAGAAATTAACTGCGATACTGGAATTTATCGTACATAGTACATTATTGTTAATGAAATTATATTTCTCTGAATTTTATAGAAATGCTTAAGACTATCATATACATAGGTGCCAAAAATGTACGTGTCTATCCTTCTATTTTAATTGACAGCCAGCAGGTCAATAACACACTGTGTTGTGCATTCCTTTGTTGTTGCATTTGTGCTAACTCGCCAGCTGTCTAGCAGAATTCATAATAAGCAATTTGACAACATTCTGATGTGAACTTTATCTGAAAGATTGAAAGTTAATGCCGGCTTCATTAAATCAAATTGAGTTGTTGCAAAGCTATGTGTATCTGCCATCGTCAGACAGTTGTTATAACATTAATGAATTTTAGAAGAAAAACTTTGCAAATTAAAATGTCTACATTTACCATACTCATAACTCACAACGAAGTAAAGCATTATCAAGAGTCGCCCTCCTTAAACTTAACGATACTAGAAGAAGACGTGAAAAATTTAGCTTCGTGAATATTTACGAGTGAGATGGAAACAATTATTTCAAACACAACTCACATGACTCAAAAAAATATATCTATAATAAAGAAGTATCCCCAGCATATTACTACTTCCATATTTTCGGAATGTAATGAGTTGATAAATAGTATACCAAAACCGTTTGAACAGAGGATTTGGCTGAAAAAGGAAGGTGCGATAAAGGAATTTATCACTGACACTTTGGGTCAGCGTACAGTACATTGTACTAAAATCGAGAGAGAGAGAGAGAGTGCTTGAAAGAAAAAAAATTCCATGTTTACAGATGTTGCGCATATTTTTCTATGTCATCATTTCTTTCGTTTATATACGCGAATATGTCGCTTGCTTTGAAATTGATTACGTTTACCTTTCAGTGCACCAGGTTATAGTTCACCTCTCCCGCTAAGCGCTTAAGCGATTTCCGCACTTTCATTTTTCTCAACTCTTGTAATTAATTAACATTATTCTTGTTGCGCTCGCGCTTGAGTGATTGACACCGGGACGTAATCATCCAACCGAAGCGCTATGCAACAATGCACCGCTAGAGAAGAGTGATAAATCTTAGATACAAATGGCAAATATGGAAGTGAAGAAACTTTATACATATTACATCTACTTTACAGGCATGGGAATAAAGGCATTATTATGACCCGCACTAGTTCATTTAAACTGTGAGCATAAAGTTATGTTGATGTGAATTTTAATATTGGTTTCGTTGACTTGATCTTTCCCTCTGAAAAATAAATAGAAAATATAAAAGTATATTTTTCGTAGCAAAAAATTCAAATTATAGTCTTCAATTTTCGAAATATTATTACTTAAGCTTAAAGTAATCATTATTTTACTGATTCGCAGCACTCTGCATCAGCTTATCTTCAATTTGTCTACTTTATTTTCTTTGTTCTTACACCATTTCAGACGTTTTGGTTGACTATATTGTTTCAAGTTCTTTACTTTAATAATTGATATTGTCAAAAACTAGAATAATTACCGGATCTCTAGCTTAATAATAGTATTATGCATGTTTTCGTAATATATTTAATATAATTTATATCGAAGTAAAATCATACAAATTACTAACAAATTTACAACACACAGAGTCTCATGGCAGGTTTATAAGTGTTGGCTAAATACAAATCTCCACTTTAGAGTTGCCACTTTCTTAAGCACGCACTGCATTTTAATTAAGGAGTTTAACAAACCTTGTTAACAGCAAAACTTACTTGAGACCGTTATAGCTGTGCAACGCAAGGCAAGCAGCAATTTGCGCAGGATGCAACAACAACAATATAACATATGCGAAAAAAGGTGGGTATGTGCAAATTATGTTAGCAATTGCGCACCAACTGAAGGTAATAACATTCCAAACGGAGCTTTTCAAAACCACTTTTAAGGTGTTTGTAGGTGTTGTGCGAGTGGGTTCTGCTTAACTTTCAGGTAAAGTTGTAATATTAGTATAATGTACAAATGTGCACAACCGCGTCTAACATAATTGAGTTACCACACATTTTTGTTAAAATATCTTAATCCTGTTTATTATCGTGTATTTGGTTAATTGTTGGCCGCATAGCAAATAAGCTTAATCAAGACAATTACAATTCTCTGATTTTCTGATTGTAATAAATCTTTTTAAGCCTTTTCGTGCTACCTCTATGTGGTTAATGAATGATTAAGTCAATTAATGTCACTTGCTGAGAAATATTTGCATGATAAGCCCATTACTTAATCGGTTCCTAATTCACATGTTGTTAGTGCGATTTCTCTAAAACAATTTTGTCACATTGTGTGTGGTACATTTGTATTATTTTCGGTAACGTCTGGCTTTATCTTACAAAATTCCATTAATGCGCTTATTCTCTAACTGACTAAGAAAATTGCTGAAGCTGCCAAGCTATAATGCCAAGCTCACTTAATTACCATTAGGGTTATTTCGTACAGTAGAATCACAATTAAATTAATGTAATTATTAAAACGAATTATAATTTATATTTAAGTACATGATTAGTGGAAGAATAATGTATAAGAGGTACTCTTGCCACAGACACTTAATAGTAACGCATGAAGCAACGCCTACTATAAGGTCTCTTACACCGAATCTCCTACAAAAGTATGCACAAATATATGGTTATATAAGCCCCCGAGAATAATGATACCAAAATGTAATACTACTGCCATTTCTCCTTGTCACCTATATACATATGTACATTAGGGTGATTCAAAAAAAAAATTTTTTTTTTTTTTCAATTGGTACTCGCAAAAATAGGTTCCTAGACACCTCTAAGAAAGCCCCTCCAAATATGAGTTTTTAATTGTAACGGGAAGGTCCTCCGCCTAACGGTTTTCTATTTTTTCTTATTATCAGATAGAAAAATTTGTATCTCGCTTCCAACTACTTGAAAAAATATTTTGTTAATTAGGTTTTGTAGGAAATTGAATGCTCTAAAATATGGTCTCTTATGATTTTTTTGTAAACCCAACCGTTTAAAAGATATTAACGGTTGAAATTTGACTATTTTTGGAAAAATTCTTTTTTTCTTATTAATTTTATAACTCAATGAAAAAAAATTATTATGAATGATGATACACATAGTTTTGTAGGAAATTTACTGCTCTATAAAAATGGTAATTATAATTACAAATAAATTCTTATTTGATTTTCCAATTAAGTTAAGCGTTTACGAGATATTCATCGTCAAACATCAATGCATATTAGGGTGATTCAAAAAAAAAATTTTTTTTTTTTTCAATTGGTACCCTGAAAAATGGGTTCCTAGACACCTCTAAGAAAGCCTCTCCAAAAATCTATTCATAATAATTTTTTTTCATTGAGTTATAAAATTAATAAGAAAAAAAAGAATTTTTCCAAAAATAGTCAAATTTCAACCGTTAATATCTTTTAAACGGTTGGGTTTACGAAAAAATCATAAGAGACCATATTTTAGAGCATTCAATTTCCTACAAAACCTAATTAACAAAATATTTTTTCAAGTAGTTGGAAGCGAGATATAAATTTTTCTATCTGATAATAAGAAAAAATAGAAAACCATTAGGCGGAGGACCTTCCCGTTACAATTAAAAACTCATATTTGGAGGGGCTTTCTTAGAGGTGTCTAGGAACCTATTTTTGCGAGTACCAATTGAAAAAAAAAAAAAAAAATTTTTTGAATCACCCTAATGTACATGTACTATATGAAAGCATTGAATTGAATTTTTTTCTGGACATTGAATATACACATAAAAGTAATTCATTAAATCGAACAGCTAAGAACAATTAATTGTCTTTGTATGAGTCCTCACATATATGGGAAAAATTGGAACCTGTGCTACTTTATATTTATTTCAGTATGTAGAGAGTTACAGTCTTTATGTAATGTCAGACCAAAAATTAAGGAATTACGCATTACTTAATTTTTCGAAACTGTTTGCGCTGTGAAACAAGAAAAGCACAGACTTATTTTAATTCATAAAATCGGGCAACGAGTGACTAATGCAATCGCCACTATTTACAAGTAATTTAACAGTCCATATGCCTTACATATGAATGAGTCAAAATCGCTTTGCTAGCTAAATACAGCTGTGAACATGTGTTTCGGCTTATATTGGTGACTGCGTATGCGCGTGTGTTTCCGCGCTGAGCCTAAGATACTTGTTGAATTTTGCTTATTCGCCTGCAGTAATATAAAGATACGATACAATATTTTGTTTTTATTTCAAAGGCCAATATGTGTTAACATAAAACAAAAAATATACAAATATGGTATTCATGTAGTTATACAAATAACCTGCTGTTTACAAAAAAAAAAACTTTTTTTAAGAAAGAACTACAGAAATTTCATCCAAATACTTAAATATTTTCATCACAGCAAATATTTTCCTTTTTTATGGTTAGTAATAAACTGACACATTTCATTACCCAAAGCTCTTAAATCCTCCTTAGCATTCCAGTAACTATTAGCTTTTAAAATGTGTTAACCATTTATTACTAAACTGTTGTCAGCAAGGCCCAACCTATGCAATGTTCATTACAGACCAACAGCGCACCATTTGCTTTCGTTTCAAGAGGCGGCAACTTTGCCAATAAATTTCTCAAAGTAAAATGGTGTTAGCATTGTTACGAGGTCATATACAAACAAAAACAAACAACCACGAGCCTTACTTGTGTGCCAACAACAACATCATAATGAGCTCACCTGAAGCTGACTTAGATACACAGAACACATTCTCACAAAATAGATATGTGAAAGCATGTCCATTTATTTTATTTTCTGAATCACACTGGCACTGATTCTTATATTCTGAACTGAATATCATTGAATTCGACTTATTATTTGCCGCATTGAGTTCGAAAATAAATTTTTTTTAAACGTATTTTTATGAGAAGTTGTAACTGAAGTTATATGGAGTACCAAAAGTATATCTACTGAGGTATACATATAAATAAAATATATGCGATGAAATTATAAAGACATGTGCTTAAACAGATGCTGAAAATTAATAAGCTAACTGAACATAATGCACAAATTAAACAAATTTCATTCAAATACATATACTTACATATACCATAACATATTAACCTATGTATATGATTCATAATATAAATTAGGAAGCTCGCATTCGGGTAGGCAATCAGTCCTTTGGAATCAGCATCTGCTAACGCAATTAAAACTGATTTAATTTGCGCAATCCGATTGAAGGAAATGTGATTTACATTGAGACTTTAATTAAAGTTACCATGTGACGCCTCGCCAATGTAAAATGCAAACACACAAATGGTATTATTTGCTCGTTCATCTGAGTTTTCCCAAGGTTTCACTCTTAATGAGCAACCACGGATGTAATATAAGTGCGCACATGTATGGTGAGTATTATCGCACTTTTACTTATATTTTTTTATTTTTGCAATAAACCAACATACTTTTATAAATCAGAAATATTTATATTGCATTCATTCGATAATCGATTACATGCAACCCAGTGCGTGAGAATATTTCGAAAAATCCAAGGGAATCACCATTAGTTACATGTCGTCACAATGAAATGATTGTTAAATTATTTGAAATATTTAAACAAGATGTGTTCAAAAATGGCAGAAACCATAAAAGTAGAATCGAGTAGCTTCTCGTATTAATAATATCCGTGAATACCAAATTTTCTACTTCAAGGATATTTTTCATATTTTTATTAAATAACTAATAATATTTTTTATTTCTTTTAGCAAATATATTTCATTCTTTGTTTAAGTATTAACCATCTCGCTCAACATTTCTTTTAACTGAAATGACTTAAAATACAAACCTTGACTATAGATTTAATAAATGACGACATAAATGAATTTAAATAATTTTAAAAAAGTATGTAGCTCTATTAAGCATGGAACATAATAATTCAGACTTTATCTGTTGCAAGTTTCATACTCGGTTTATTTCATCTTTTAATCTATATCCTTTTATAAGCCATCCTATTTGTCCAGTGGGCACTTAGTAGTCATTATGTCTGTAAAGTATCGTGAAAATACCACATTTTACTAAAATTTTATTGCAAGAGCTTAATTGTTTCACACTTTAATGCTTATGTGCATGTGAACACAAATAAACATAAGCACAAGAGTACTTCATGAACGATTAAGAGCATTTGACCACCGAGAAATATAAAAATAATAAAAACAAATTGTTTGAAATAAAATATGTAAAAATAAATAATATATTTATATCTTACAGATGTATACTTATATATATATACAATGGATACAAAAGTAAGTGTATGGACATTATATTCATCGAAGGCGGATGTACAAAAATGTAGTCGAGACAAATGTTAGCAAACATTTCTAGTAATACCGCCATCGACAAGAGCAGTTTGCGACCTCAAACGAATCGAGTTAACATCTGCGTTTACATGCTTCTACTCAACCACAGCAGCCATTCCGCCTCAGTCAGCGCTCGAATATTATTTCCTTGTACATTTGTACAACATTATTATTGGAAGCAATAAAATATTTTCTACCATATATAGGCGAAAAGAATGTTTTGAATACTATTTTATTGTCAGCCATAAAAATTATGCAAAGCGTTATTGCTGCAAGATCTTTAACTGAAAAGCCTTTTGTGAAACGATGACAGCAGAGCACAGGCTTAGAAGACGTGGTAAGAGTATGAAGGCAAAAGTCTATATTTATAAATAGAACGAAATTTTAGCAGGACAGAAAAAGCGCATCAACACCAGTCATAAAGTGGCTTATGTGTCATGTTAAATTGCTTGTCTATGGAAAAATATTATTGAATTACCGAATTACTTACGATATATGAATAAATTCCATAATATAAATTTCTATATTTGGCACACTTTAGGCACGATTAAATTATCTTCGATAAAGAAATATGGTATATTCGTATACATACATATTCTTGTTCCTTGTTCTTCAAACTGCTCGCACACAGCACACATTTGAGACTACAATGTTATGAAAATACTTTACTTTAATGGCCACCGTAAAGCAGAGAATAGTTCACTGAGTTACTCGTGTAAACAGAAGGGAATAAAATAGGTCACAACATGCAAATAAATAAAGTGTTGAAGCCTCAACACTGCTCATGGGTCTACTTCAGGGAATGTGTAGTAATGTGCCGACCACGCTGTCTAGCCAGCGGTCTATGTATATAGCACCGTTAGTTGGTAGTTTGCTCGCCTGTTTGTATGCAACGAATTTGCGTAAGAATGCAGAACACAGCAAGCACAGAAGCCAACATAAGGAATTAAAAGCAAACGGGTGGCATACACAAAAAAATATTTCTATGATATTTTGTAATCATATATATACATACACCATATATATATATATTAGGGTGTTTTTTTTTAACTATTAATTTTTTTCAGTCCCGTCACGAAATTTCCGTGGAAATACCCTAACAAAAATAGTATGTAAAAAAAACTATGAAAACTCCATACAGCCTTACTTAAAAAGGCGAATATCTCGAGAAGTATTAATGATAGCGATTTTGACCTCGAAGACAGCAAATAAAATTTCCTACAAATTTGTCACGTACGTCTTTTCTATAGCTCCTTTCATTTACGAGATATATAGAAAAAATTTCGAAATTTTTGGAAAGTCGGGTTTAGAGCCCCGTACTACCTCGCCGGTGTGAGTTACGACTTTGTTGCACTGGGCGCTTTTATAGAGTGAACAACTCTGAGAAATATGCGTCTAAAGTCAAAGCATATACAACAAAAGTGCGTTGATGAATTAAAAACGTGGCAATATTGGAAAATACAAAGCAACTTCACAACAAATAAAATTACACACATTTCACTGCAAAAATGTTAAGCCTTTCGGCACTGATAGTTTACGTAATAGTGCGCAGGTTTTATTTAAATGTGTAAATAGTTATGTCAAAATATGTAACAGTAAGCATTCATGCGCACCCATAAGTAAATAAAATACCGTTAGCCAAAAAGTGCAGAGCCGGAACAGATTTTCCATGTAGCGTTGATCAGTGGAGAGAGATACATATTTTATGTAAAAATTGCAGCTAAAATCCCAGCACTCATTGTAATGAAATAAAGTTGATTAGTAAAAAATATACAGACAATCATACAAAGGTGCATAAACATTCGAATAAGGAAATCGCCAAAAGCGCAATGTTGAAAATTGTTGTTAGCTTGATGTAACTAAAGCTGTCCTCGAGTGTGCAATGAATACAAACAAAAAGCGCCAGTAAAAGGCCCAACAGATAAAAATCACAGCATGCTTAAAAGGGCCATGAAAATATTTACTCAGAGCTGAAGTTGTGCCATTTGTAGTTATTTACTTTTATTTATCAATCTAAATTAAAACGTTATACTTATTTACTTTTAGTAGGTGCAAATACTGTGAATCAAATAATGAATTCTGCTATTATATTTGTACTAAAATAGTAATGAAATGTACACACTAAATTACGATTTTCCTGAAACCATTTCAACTTTTTCTATTAATAGAGATTAATCTGCTCAACAATGTGTTAAAACGCCCTCAATTAATATAGTTATTCGTATTTGGAAATATTTGGCACTGCTTAATAAAAACTAAAATAATAGTGCTTTTTTAATTGAACGCAAGCTTTGCGCAAAAGATAAATTCGTTTTTTTTAGTATATATTACATCATGTAGTGAAAATGACCCGGACTGAGGAAAAAAATACATTTGTAAGTATTTAAAAAAAAATTTAGTATCGTCTTCATGAGAATGCTTAATTCAAATTTCCACACACTCGTTATAAATCAACTGTAGGATTACCTTTAGTGCCTACTCAACATCATTTTCAAAGATTTATCGTTCAAAAGATTTTCGTCTTTGAGTGGGATTCTACTAGCATGAGCTCGCCTCATATCCGAGACAATAACCAAAATGTGCTATCATTCTAATGAAAACTTGACGATTTTCAGGCATTGCACAAATTTTAGGAAAAAATTGTTTTCATACCGGTGAAATGGGTATAACCCATGGGTATGATACCGTGAACATAATAAACACTACAATCACCACACTTTGTCACTTTATATTCAGAAATTAAGGCCTTATATCTTACAATCATCAGCCGCCAGCTAATTCGTCAAGTATATAGTATATATTTTCGTACTCATACTTATTTGCAAGCATTAATGTTGTGCTGCAAATTTTAATGGCGTTAAAGCTGTTGGATATAAGCGTTCATAGTGGACGTTGTCATAACAACCAATTTTTATAAAGCTTATTGTTACGTTAAATGCTAAAAAGCGTGCAACAAGACATGTAAATCCGCTTACGATGTGGAATATTTCACCCACCCACGTAATGTCGTCATGTGACCATTGAACATTGAAGTTGAATATTTCTATTTGCAAATTGTTAAGCAAGACGAAATTTTCGAAGAGAAAATGGAAAATCTAACGATACACTGGGAAAAATTATGCCTTAATGTAAATATGGAGGAACATTTTTTTTACAATTTTGCTTTAATTAAACTGGTACATCTTTTCCTTGGCATCCTAAAAAGGTCGTTATTTCTATGAACAGAATCAAATTAAAAGGAAACAACTTTATTAGAACTGCTAAAGCTACGACTTTTAGTATCTGACAAAAAAAGGATTTTGAACCAATTTTGACTCATAACGCCCCCAAACTGCTAAATGTAAGAGGGTTACGCACTATAGCCATGTTGCTGCAACGATATATGTACATTAGTCGATGCATATGTATGTATTTTCCTTATGTTCGCACAATTTTCAGCTTCTTGTCGCTAAGTATAACATTTGCCAAGGAAACCAGGCAACAAATGATGGGATGTGCTGCTGCAAGCAGTCAGAAAAGCAGTCGTTCATATTTGCTTATCATACTGCGGAGTGTATATATGTATATGAAAATTGGAGCGACTGCGATTGTTATACGAGTACAGAACACTGTCCTCCCGACAGCTGAACGGAAGGAAGCAACAGCACTAGTGACTCAGTTTCCAACGCAGCGGCTAAAGATGTTGCACATGTTTCAAGGATTTTACAATTTACCTCAGTAATTGCACGACGCTAAGGCAGCAAATGTGCCAGTAATAGGATTTGTACTTATTTAAATTTGCATTTAAAGCAAATAATGTGTTCTCTTTTTAGCGCAATCTTGCTGGGCTTCCTCTGAGGTAATGTGAGAAGAAAATTTCAAAGTTAATGCAAAATTAAGAAATTTATTTTGTTTCTTTAACTTAAAACAGACGTGTTTACATTTGTTTAAAAATTCTAACATTTTTCTTACCCCTGCGGATTTAAATACGAATTTTTTATTTTTATTCAGAAATCAATTTCATTACAACGGACATGTTATAATACTATATATTAAGTTTGCCGCGCAGTTTGTTGCAACTTCAAATTCAAATATCTAATTTTTTCAGTATGTCCATTTTGATGTTCGATTTATTAATAACCTATAACAACCTTCAGTTAACCCATGCGTCAACTTATCTCTCCTTGTACCCACATACATTGCCATTGATTTATTAGTTCACAATTTCAATTTATTCGATATACAAGGTGGGTTCCAAAGTAAAGAGGACTTAAAAAAAAATATCAAATGGTTTTTTCGGCAAAATTAATTTATTTTATTCCGCTTCAATAGAGCTTTTTGCCAGTATGGTTGGCCGGTATGGCCACCAGTATGCCGGTGCAAGCCTTGGCCTCTACGTCTGCATAACGCTTTCCTTTCATGCGCAAATTCATTTTTCCGAAAAGGAAGAAGTCGCACGGTGCCATATCAGGTGAATACGGGGAGTGGTTAATGGTTAAAATGTGATTTTTGGTCACATAATCGGTCACAAGCGTCGATCGATGAGACGGATTCCGAGCAAGTTTTGGTCGCCAGTCAATTTGTGCGGAACAAACCGTGCGCACCTTTCGTAAGCCCAAATTTTCGGTCAATATGCGATAAATCGATATTTTGGAGGTGTTAAATTCCATTTCCATGAATTTCAATGATGATTTCGGCTGAGTTTTGATGAATTCATTCACAGTTTCGATGGAATTTCCGGTGATCACGGATTTAATTGGCCCACATGTTGATCGTCATTTATGTCCTCACGACCGCTTTGAAAACGTTGAAACCACTCGTGCACTCTGCTACGGGATAGGCAATGATCGCCATAAACTTGTTTTATCAATAGAAAGGTTTCGGAAAAAGTTTCACCAATTTTAAAACAAAATTTAATGTTGGCACTTTGTTCGAAGCTCATTTTCGCACCGACAACACAAACATACTGACACTTAAAACGCAAAAACTTCACTTCCAATCAATGATGTAGAATGTCATGAAATTCTCACTGGACAATCGATAAAGAGAGCAGATTCTAACGCACATTCAAAAAGTCCTGTTTACTTTGAAACGCACTTTTTATAGAGAATTTCTCCTGCAAATACAAGAATACCGTGTTACAACAACAATTTATATGAATTATTGAGTCGATATTGTTCCACACTGATAAGCCTACGGAAGGAAGCGTCTGCTTTTATGCAAGTGTAGACCAACGAAAGATAGCTGCCGGCCAATATAAATTTGCATGAGCGTGAACATTTCAATACAAGAGACATATTCTGCATTAAACGCACACACACTTGTGAAGCAATTGTAAACTGAAATTCAATAAGAATCAATTATGAAAACTCTTACTACTGCCGTTGGGGCATTGCGCTGGAGTGTAATTGAAGCACCTTTAAGCTCAGCATTTCGAACACCTTTGGAGTCTCGGTGCGATTTTATCGCTGCTTCGCGATGAGTGTTGTGTGCAGATAGTCATACAACAACCAAACTGTCTTAAAAATAATTTATTACACGTTCCAAGTGACAGCTCGCATAATTTAAGGTCATTATTTATGAGTTCCGGATAATTGAAAGCGATAACGCATTTCCGAAAGATATTCAGAAAGCTTCATTATTTGGTATAAGCATCCAGAGAAGTCGGTATACATATATTTTCAACAATTCAACAAGCAATGCGACTGTTTGGTTAGAAGGAAATATTAAATATGTATATGTTAAATAGTAGCAAGGATTGTAGAGATTCGATTTTGACTTGCCAAATATAGCAGTTGTTTAAGCTAGCACAAGTATATTTTTGAAGAAAGATTTCATATCATTCTCCACAATCCAAACTAAACAAGATATTCCAAAGTTTCGGTAAAATGTCATGAAAATTTGGTTACTAATTTTCTATAAGTGATTGTAGTAAAGCAATAAATAACAGAAGAGTTCAACATATGGGAGAAACGCAACCGTTTTTATATGCCGATATATGTAGTACAGTTTGAGTGGGATGTTGGCAAATATGTAGTAAATAACGTTTGTCTAGTCTTCCACTTATGGCGCAGTTCTCCAAATGTGATCCAAAATCTATGTTCTAAAACTTGTGTTTTCACCATCTGCTAACTGAGCAAAATAACCAACGTAAAAATTTTGCAATATTCCTAGCATTTATTTTACTTATTTTCACACATTGACATTCATGTTCACATGCTTACATTCTTCTGGCAGCCTTCAAAGAATTCGGTACACTTTATTTTTCTTTCCCTCGACATATTTATTTTTCGGCATTTTTATGCATTTCAATAACACTAAAGAATTTTTGTGTGCTGATCATGACGTTTTATTGCTGTCATCGCTGCCGCCCATGGCAAATGCGATTACCATAAGTTTAATGTAATTCGGTTATGATTTTTTTATGCTCACGCTCCATCAATTTTATGGTAATATCATTTGGTCTTTGACGAAATCGTTTGTTCGTATAGTTGATAAAATTTATGAGTAATATTTGAGAATGTTAAATTTATTATTTGTGTAAAATTTGTGGCTTAAATATTAAGTAACATTTTAAGCATTTATTACCGCTACTAATAAGCTTTACAACTTAAATAAGTATCATGCAATTTTTTAATAGACGTTGTTGCTTACACCTGGTCATTAAAATATTAAATAATATTTCCGTTCATTGATAAGTATGCAATATTCTTTATGCTTC
Organism: Bactrocera neohumeralis; assembly: GCF_024586455.1. NCBI lineage: Eukaryota > Metazoa > Arthropoda > Insecta > Diptera > Tephritidae > Bactrocera > Bactrocera neohumeralis. The sequence goes on along the minus strand of NC_065921.1, from coordinate 4,600,607 downwards.
AAAACCATGACTTCCATCAACGCCGAAAGACATTCCAAATAAATAACTTCAAAAGTTTTACGTCAGTAGCTATGAAAAGGCATGACATAACAATGAACACTGTTTCCGGATATAATGACAAAGAAACGCTATAATAATCCAATTTATTTTCCATTCTAACTCTGTTACCTCTCTAAAATCCTAATTCCTACTAGTGCCAAATTGAAATCTTTCAATACCTTCCACATATATCAAAAATCATTCATAGGCAATAGTCTGCATTAAAGGTCAAGGGATCACAGCTATGGCAATTTCTTACATACTCATATACATTATTTCTAACCAAGTGTGCCTGCACGTGTGAGCCCTTTGTGTTTGTCTGATTTTTGCTTAAGTGCGGTCATAAAATTCAGATGGGCAGCCAGCCATACGGCTTTAGCAAGAATCCTTTTTAAGCACGCAACACATGTTTGTTTGTAATCTTAAAACGTAAAAATCCTAAAGCGTAAGAATTGGTTTCCGGCTTATGCTTTGTTCTGGAATGCTTACGCCATGAAAGGCTTCCATCAATAGAATTTTCTGTCATCAAATTGGCATACAAACTGATTTAAGTTCCGATAAAAACCCTTTTTATGGGAATATGGTTTTAAATTTACTTAGTAAAGTTTTAAGTTCTTTTTGTGTACTTTTGAAAGTTTTCATACTAGTGCCCAACACTCTTTGTTGCTGCATAAAATAATAGTAAACTTGATGTAAACTTTTTTCTGTAATCTGAAGTAATAATAAGAGGGAAAACTGGACGAAGTAAATAGATATATTGAAATGTTATCATAACCTTTTCTCGTTTTTATTCTTCATTTTATGTTATTCCTGTTTTACAATGGTATGAGTTTATGAGTCAATTAAGTGGACACTCTATTTTTTAATACAAAAACGAAATATTCCATACTGTCTGGATGAAAACTTTTTTAAAATCTTCAAAAATGTTTCTTTCACATTTTTTTAACAATATAAATGATTATGCCTTTTGAGAATGAAAATGTTTAGCGATCTTTAATTGCACTTGTCCTGTGTAAATCGGAAAAATATTAAATCTCAAACAAGTCAAAACTAAGACAAATCAAGTCTCAGATGTACATCACCAAAACTTTAATCACATATGCAAACATGGTAAGTCTGCTGCTGTCGAATTACACTTGAGAGCACATAATATTATATACTTGCTCATTTACTTACTATACATAAGTTTGTGATCTGATTAACGTGGTTGTTACTCAGGATGAGTTGAGACTCACTTAATCATTAGTCTGGTGCACTATTCACACAGGCAGTAAGACATGTGTTCCTGAAATTTTATCATCTTACAGTTACCAACCTAGCAAGGTATGGATTATGCCATATTCGCAGGTTAATATACTACTATGAAATAAGTCTTGCACCTCATCTACACTCAAAACTTAAAGTCACTCGTTAACTACCGGTGACATATTATAACCTTAAAACAATGTAATAAGTAAGCAAATATTCTATTCTTTGGGTATAAAATATGTACAGTCATACCCTTACGAAAAAATTTGTTCCTTCAAGTGTATATATGTATACATCCAATGCGTATAATTTAGCTCTCATAAATTTTAAACTTTGTTAATGTTATTTGAAATTTTATTTGTTTTAATCACACATACAAATAAGTAGCATGAAAATGTTTGATCTTCCTTGCTGAAGAACAGAAGAACAATGCTACATGACCTTCAACCACTTTAACGTCAAATAAAGAAAAGTTCGCAGCCAACTTGAAAAATAAACTTTTTGCGTTTAAGGCTATAATATACGTACATATAAGGATATGCATCAGTAAATGCAAAAAATGTTTACGATTATTCACAAGTAAATTAAAAATGAACCGCAAAGTAAAATTTTGGCGAGCAGACTACAAACAATAGTGTGAGTAAAAAATGAAAAGCTGTTGGGAGTAAATCTGTTCTCTTTATTTATTGGAATTTAATTTAAATTTGAAATTTATGAACTTGTCGGCGAAATAAATTTTCGTGCCACTGGTGACGTATGAGGATTTAGTATCATCCTGATATTGTATTACTAAAAATTCTGATTGACGGAGCATTATGTATTTAGTATTAAGCATTTAGATGGCTCATTATAACACAGATTATGAATTTGATACATTGCTTTCATAAAAATACGGTATACATTTATGTAGAGTGAAATTCAATTTACGAACCACTAAAATTATATTAATTTCAAAGGATTCCTATTATTTTTAAGAAGACTTAATTTGTAATATGTAATAAATACATACATGATTCTAAGTTATCTAAAATATTATGTGTCTGAAATGTCAAGTGTATTACTGGATGCCCACTTGAAGTACATTTTCTGTTTGTAGAAGCTAATGCCGACCTAAGTACAAAATTATCTTTAAGTTGTATTAAATTTATTTAAAAATGTATATAAATAATTGCCGTATTAAAAATTCGTCTACCGATAGCTATTCAAAAAATCCTTCTTTAGGCTATTTTACAACACGTTTGAGTCAGTAAAAGCACACTTGCCACCGCGTGGTAACATAAAAAGACTTAAAATACTGCGAATACATTAAAATTTACCAACAAAGCTCAGTAAATTTCGGCTTTATCGTTCTTTTTTCGGCTCGCTGCAAGGTGAGTGAGTAAAAACAGTTCTGTTGGTTTCGCTTATATACATAAGAATATATGTCTGAGTGCTAGAAAAAAATACCATAACTGCTGCTTAATAAAGGACGTTAATATTTTTGTGTACAAATTGCAGACCGACACTTTCTTAAACATGTTGAGCTGTTCTCACCGACTCCTCAAAGAGCCCACGAAGTATATATGCGTTGACGCGGACGAAGTGGGCGTCTCGCTGGTATGCAATTGAAACTTAATTGAAGTAAAGAAAAAAGCCATACAGATGCGGAAAAACGATTCTAACTCTGAAATCTTACTACCGTGCTCTTTGCTGTAAGTTGCGTTGTAGATGTAGACGGATAATAATAACGAAGCAGATAATTTTTTTATTTTAAGCACTATCTCCACTATTTTCGGAAACATTTTAATAACCTGGTTAAACAAAAGGACCCCGGCTATGGATCTAAGCAAAAATAAAATTTTGGATGCAATGCTACACACCTTGCCTTTTACACACTTAGTTTAGTAATTCATGTCATCCTTCTCGCATTCACGCGCAAATTAGCTCACCAACAAGGCAGACGTGGGTTGCGCGAAAGCTAATTCACACACGGCGCAGCCCTAAGAGGTTCTAAGCAGGAAAATTGCTGTGGTAATGAATAATTAAAAGTGGAAAAGGCTGTGGTAATATTGTAATACATGACGGGGCGCAAACGGCACACTCTACTTCCAGAAACGCTTATACACACAAGCTTTGCTTAAGTGCCGATTTCAGTGCACTTGTCTCTGTGGTTGCAAGGTTTTCGTGTAAAACTAAAACGGAGACCGTAATATTGTTGCTTTATTAACACGCGTGTCTTCGCTACCGAAATGCCACTTATGCATACTAACAACCAGATTTCACGCTGTAAAACATTCTAGCTGTTGTTGCAATACCGCGCGATTTGTTGGAACGCCGAGAATATTATCGGTGACGTCTTATATTGCACATGTTGTTGTAATTTAAACATAGAAGGAATAAACATGGGTACCTGAGTAAGCTGGATCGTGTTGCAAGTCTGTTTATGCGGTCAAAATTTGGAATGAAAGTCAAAATATGGAATGAAAGTTGGTTGTTAAGACTGTGGGTAGTGCATTAAACAAGAAGTTATAAATATTTTTTTACAATAACGGAAGTTAGAATTTAATTATAGGTTAGGCTTCACTATTTAGTAATGTTCTTATTCTTTTATATATATATATATACCACCTATATATATCTTACCCGATAGTTTGAAGTGTTTCAATTGCCCAAGCCTACAATTTTGAACTGACTAGAAAGATTTGCTCTCCAAATATCATGAAAAAAGTAGGTGCCCCTAACTTGGTTATATGTACATATGTATATTGAGATTTTATGCCGCCTTGATAGAATATTCGTCATTATTACGACTGTAAATCTTAAGCCTTTGAATTAATTTAGTTCCCTAATAGCACTTCAACTATCCCTTTCAAGATGTTTTTTGTTTTCTTACACAAATGTTGCATTTATGTTGCCCTTTGCTCGGGTTGTCAAAGTTGTGTTCTGTTCTTAACTTATCTTCAGGCTCAATTGTTCTAATCAATCAAAAGTACAGCATTTTCTATGTATCCACTTAAAACGTAAAAGTGGCGGCTGCAGTTGAATTTTTATTCATCACTTTTAAAATGTAATAGCTAATTTTTAGCAGAGTGCCTTCTTTTTGTTCTTTTATCATTTAAAAAATGGAACATTCTTAAAGCGTGTAATGGAACATTTGTTCAACGCTATTAAATAGTACAATCATTAACTTCTGTTATGTTGTCAGTATTGTTCGACCTATTCGAAGTTCGATTTATAACAGTTGTACTTGTATATCATTTCTTCCGGGTTATCAGGGCGTCAACCTAAATAAATAATCCTGTACAAATTCTGCAGCTTCAGTTGCACTGGGGGTGGTAGCAAATACCCATATGTTCAAATCAGATTCCTTTATTATCGTAGGCTTGCACACAGTTATCCTTTTATAAACATAGCAGAGAAAGCTTCACATGCGAGCAAATGAAAAAATACAAATATGTAATATATACTATATTGTGTATGCCTAAGCCTGCAGTTTGTGTTTGCCTGTGGTGTTATTTTGCCATTGTTGCTTTAACTGAGGGTCAGTTGACTGAGTTCTGATGGGCGGAACTGTGCATTGTTTGTTGGTGTTCTGAATTCCTTTCAAAATGATTGAATTTCAGTTTCTGTTTTGAATTGTCAGTGCAACATATCAGTGCTCATATGTTTCTGGCCTGTTTTTTACGCAAACAAAAGAAAATTGTTATTCAATTTGTGGATACTCCATCTGTGCAGGCTATTTCCTCCAAATTATGGTCATTAGAATGGCGAACTGCCAATCGATATTTTCTGCTGAACAAAAGTGAAGTGACTATTATTTAGGGGAACTTATTGTGATTTTTTGTGACAAAAGTACGAATAGCCGATAGCCGACAGCCGACAGCCGTGAAATTTTCTAAAAAAAAATACAATATTCGTGAAGATTTTATGTACATTTTGTTTCTCAATCAACAAATCAACAAAAAAGGCACTCTTTGAAAAAACATATTCAACAACATAAGTGAAACAAAAGCTTAAATTTCTGCTCATTGGTCCAAACAATCTCAGAAACGGTAGCATATGCTTAGGCGCCAATTTGTCATTTCATTAAAGTATTCCACTTTGCTCGCCTTTTTTTCTTTTGCTTGCTGTTTACCTAAATTCTTGTGTCTGTTGTTTTTTGTGCGTCACTTTTGCTTTCTAAGCCTTTTAAGTTATTAGCTTTATATTTTATGTGACTTATTTATTGCAGCTGCCAGAATTTCTGTTGCCTGTATACAATGTTCATGTAAATTTTTATTATGTGTATATAAAGTTTGTAAAGCATTGTTTCAGGTTAGTTTGCTTATGAAAATAGCATTCGTCTTAATATATTATTATTTTAGAGTTTGTAAGATTAGGAACTATATATGAGAGAGACGAAGCTTTTTTGAGAAACTACTCCCTACTACTATTTCATTCCACTGCACTTGACTTTATTTTGAGAAATTGAGCCCAAACACATTAATGCACTTACAATCTCCTTATACCCTGAGGCGATTATCTTAAGTTTACCAAAAAGTTTGTGACACCTGGAAGAAAATTTCAAAGACTGCAAATTATACATATAAATAGCATGACGATTTAGCCAAGTCTGTCTGTACGTCGTTATATATACGAACGAGTCTATAGCTTTTAAGAAAAATCTTTGAAAATTGCGCCAAAATTCTTTCCCCCTGAAATTACTAATTTGTTGAAAACGCCGATATCGAACTACTACAACATATAGCTACCATACAAACGTACCTATCCAAATCAAATTCAAAAGTCTTTTATCGAACACATTCTTATTTGTTAAATTATCTTCACGAAACTTGGCATGAATTATTGTCCAAAAAACTCAATAACTTTCACACATATTATGCAAATCGGACCACTATAGTATATAGCTGTTTTATAAACTCACCGATTCAAACCGAATTATTGTCTTGTAAGTTTTTTTCTTTCAAAAGGGTATTATAAAAGGTACTGCTGCTTTCATA
>NC_065921.1:4466731-4594241 GCF_024586455.1 Bactrocera neohumeralis | reverse complement strand
GTCGGGGGTTTTGTATATTTTTTTGGCCTGGGGCCACTAAGTGTTGGGTGAAATCTGACTTTTCCCATTGAAATTTTGTTTTTAGCAAAATAAGAACGTTTTTCATTTAATCTGAATTGTTTATTTAGGGAATTTAAAAAATTCATTGGGCCTAAATTAACTTGAAAATTTTTTGGATCATTTTTCACAACTTTCGCGTGGGTTACCGACAAGAGTGCATCGATGAACAAAAATTTTTGTATGGCTTGAAGTACCACCCTATAGTGAAACCATGAAAACTGGTAAAAAGAATTCAATCGTGGGACCCGTCAAAGAGAATCCGTAAAGGGTCGTCCGCCTTGTGGAAAACTTCGATGGTGTAATGCCTTGCATTTCTCCGCCATTCGATATTGCATGAACACCGGGCCGAAAAAGGTTTGTTCTCTTTGGGATCCCCACAATTTGACAACCCCTCAAAAAATTGGGTTGGTGTAAAAAAGGGAAAAAATACGATCGCGGTGCAATTTACATTATTGAGCCGAAATATATATATGGCAACCTGCTTATCAGATCATATATGGAGAAATTACAATAAGTAGATGAATATTAAAGTTGACAAAGCCGATTTAAATGCCTCACAAAGGCTATCAACGCTTCCCTGTTCAGAAGTTAACCAAAATTATGCCTTTTATAGTGTGCAGGATGTGTCTTGTCAATTTAGCGGTTACGGACGGTTGTAATATCAATTTTGACATCATACATTTGCAGCCGATTTCATTGGATGTTGTCAAGGACGAGATGAATGACTAATGTGGTTTTGCTGTAAGTTAGAAGTAGCAATAGTTATAGTAATATACTCTTCTGTATTTACTCCCATAATAACAATATTAAACTGTTGAGCGGCATATGTTTCTTATTTATAGTGTTAATCACGGCATCTTTGATTTACGTTCCCCCTTGACTACTTATACTTTGAAACCACTTAACCAAAGCATTGAGAGTGGGGAAATAACAACAGAAGCACATTTAATAAAAGTAAATTATTACATTTCATACACGCACACATACGTCCTCCATAATTTATTTTCACTTCATCAACATGTTGCGATTATCTATTAAAATACAATAAATTCACAAGCGTGACATGTGCCGCTCGCTTACCCTTGACCACCCACGGTGCGTTACGGGTCAAGGCAAGCAGTGACCCGCATTGTCTATCTGTTCAAGTGTGAACATTCGCTTAGAATGTTGATAAATATGCTTACCGATTATTATACACATTTATGTAATGAACTTCACGTATATATGTATGTATTTGTAGCAGCACTTTCGTACATGGAGACTATTCTCCGTCCTCCATAATCGCCAAGACATGTTTTATTTTATTGTTCTTTTTGCACATATGTATTTATAACTGTTGCTTATTCTAGAGATCTAGGAAATTTATGTGGAAGCACACATACTTATTCACTACAATAAATAATTGGTGTTGTTAGTTGCCAGCGTGACGTTATTTATATCAACACTAACAAATATTATGGCCTTATGAAAGATTTAGTTGTCAATTACTTTCATTTTGTTGACGCTTGATATTTGGCTTTGTTGTTGTCACTGTGAATTAGTTGTTATTTTTTCGATGCTATTCGCACATTAATTTGCCACCTGGAAAGCAATACAATAATGCGAAGGCTATTAACATTGATTTATAAAATATTCTGTTCATCAGTTTGCAGTAATATAACCTTTTATTACTACAAGTATTTTGTGACAGAGTTTTTGTATATTTTCATTTGTATATGATTTGCAAAAGGGTACATTTACTCACAAAATTTGTTTATTTAAAAGGATAAATTAGCATCTTCATATTAAACATTACATGTAGGCATTTAATTACTATAATGATCAGTAATAAAATTATTTTCAGTTGAACAATATTATATTGGGTTCATCGATTTCAATTCCTAAAAAGAAGTCGTTGAGGCCATTTGAATGGTGTTATATTCAGAAGCTAATTATATCGATTGTGCTTCGCTATAAATAAAAAGCATTTACGTTTCCTTGACAACAAATGTGATCTTTTTTGAAAGGAAATCATATCACTCTTATTGGAAAGCCCTTTATTTTAAAAATAATGAAAGCTTGTAGGCCGCCGTTTGAAAATTTCTTTCAACCTTTTTTAATTTCGTCAAATGTGAAGAGAGCGCAAGTTCAAATATTTAGTTAATTTTGGAACACCCTGTATTTAACTCATGTGCCTACAGACAGCAATAAGTTGAGGGATATTTCAGTACTTTAAATTTTTCAGTAGCTTTTCTTTTACATTGTAATTATACCTCGAAATTTGTGCATATAAAAATACTTTTATAACTACATATACATATATCGCAAATTGTATACGTTTCACAAAAATATAAATATTAATATATTTCATTCGAGAGTACAATTGCGATGCAAATGGTCCTTGAAAGCCTGTAAAATTTAATCAAATATGAATCAACTCAAAGTTGTTTGTAATAAATCCAATCCCTTGGGATTCAGTTCCATAGTTCAACACCATTGGATAGCCAGTACATACATAAATAGCAATGCCTGTCGTGGTGTTGCAAAATTTAGCCAATTACATGACTACCTACGTTTTTAACTTTTAGAAATAAATGACCTCTCAAAACCAATTTACTTAGATGCTGCTTATTTCTGATGAGCACTGAAAAGGATGGGTCAATGTTGAACTGCTACTTAGAATGGCTCTATTTACTCGCACAGATTTGATATCCATTACTGAACTAAAATGTTGATAAGAATTTTTAATGCTTTATAGAAGTGGAAACCTCCTTTACTCGCTCTCTGGTCCTAAGTATTTGACAGTGTCATTCAACCGCGCATTTCCTTAAATATAAATGTTTACCTCACGAGGTTTTTGCGTATTTAGAGCGGCAATTTGAGGCTTAACCATGCATGCCATAACATAGCGTTGCAGAGCAATAACAATAACATGCCCAACATACTGCACTAAAACCCGTCAGCGACCACATTTTAATACCTGATTCAGGATGCCCACATGCGTGAGTGACAAGTGCATTGAACTCACACGCTTGCAAATGAAACGGCAATTTAATGCTCGCATGTGCAATGTAAGCCTAAACATCTGTTCACATTTGTGCAAAGCTGTACAAGCACGAATTGCTATAAAACGTTATAGTTCGGATAGTGTTGCGACGACCCTTGCCAATTCGCAAAAGCAAGCACAATAACTTCAACTTGTACGGGTGTTACTGTGGAACCTGCTCTTCTTCTCTTCTCTTCTTCGAAAAAGGATGCTATTGCGTTAAATGAGAAAATCTTCAAAAATTTCTCTAACAGATAAGAAGGGCTAAGTTCGGATGAAACCGAACATTTTATACTCTTGCTACTTGCAAAGATCAAAGACGGGGAAAATTCTTCTGGACCTTAGTATCGACCCAATTTTATATATTTTTGTCTGAGTGTAACGGGAAGGTCCTCCTTCTTACAGTTTTCTATTTTTTTTTTTTATTATCAGATAAAAAAATTTATATCTCGCTTCCAACTACTTGAAAAAATATCTTGTTTCTTAGATTTTGTAGAGAATTAAATGCTCTACAAAAAAGGTCCGGTACAATTTTTTCGCAAACTCAACCGTTTAAAAGATATTAACGGTTGAAGTTTGATTATTTTTGGGAAACTTTTTTATTTCTTATGAATTTTATAACTCAATGAACAAAAAACAATAATGAATGACGAAACTCATAGGTTTTTGGAGAGGTGTCTAGGAACCTATTTTTTAGGGTACCAAACGAAAAAAATTTTTTTTTTTGATCCACCCTAATATATATAACCTTATATCTATTTTGATTAGTTTTAGATGATACACACAATATAGCCAAAGTCCTATACCGAAATATACCAGGCCCTTGCAGAGTCTAGTGATATATGAACACCTGATTCGATCAATTTATTGCGAAGGATTTTTATGAATTGGCTCACTTTCTGCATTCATTCTTAACAAAACCCCGTAACAAATCTTCATAATTTAAATAGAAATTATAAGGTCTATTTAAAACTTACCATCTTTAACAAATATATTCTTTATGTAATCGCGAAGAATACAAAAGCTGGAATAAAAAACTATCTGAGGCGAGCGAACTGCGTTTGTAACTAAAATTTGGTCAGTATTTACATTTGTTTACGACTGTGGTATTCACGCACACATACAAATGCACGGTGCGCTTAAGTATGAAATGGCCGAATTTGTTGTAAGACTTAAGTAATAAAGCACTGCATTTAGATTTGTACTTTTAACTGTCAGTGACCTTCGAGCTCTTTGGCTACGTTCACTTATGCATCAACTACTCTGTCTTCCTTGGGTGCTTCTATTTATTTTTTAAATACATACCACTTGTCATTTGCTATCTTACTAAACCCACACTTCCACAAGCCACTTTTAAACCAGCAAATAGAACTAATAAGGCATTTCCAGTTCATTTCATTGGAACAGCCTGCTTTAAAAAAATGCGTTTCCTACAACGAGCTTCCGCTTAAAGCAGTTAACTAACTCAGCAATTTTCCAGATGAGTAGCTCTGCAATTAGTAGATAAGCGCATTAGAGTAATTTCCTAAGGAAAACCCATTTTCAAACGGTTTCTCACACTCATATTCCCTCGACGCTGAAGAGGACTGAGATAAGTAGATAAGGACCTGATTTAATGGGGTTATTATGCAAATATTCCTCAGTTTGTAACACGGCGGCTAATTGACTTAATCACATAAGGACAGTATGAGAAGGTAATAGAAGAGAAATTATAACTTAAATTTATTCATGTTAGAAGCCGCTGCGAGATTCTTAGATGCACTGTAGCTATGCCAGTACGATTTAAGTACATTCTAACTAATATTACTACTAGTACTTCCAGTATATGTGTTAAAGAATGTGCATTTGTAGAAAGAGTTGTTAGTCATACTCTCAAATCCATTGACGTACACAATACAGTTGCTAGTTCGCATCATTTGCTTTTGAGTGGAGGCCTACCTACGTTCATCATACGCCATGGCGACTCTTCGCGGAATTAATATTATTTGAGCAAACGCATTTGGGCATTAAAATGTAGAATTAATTTTTGTATTTAAGTAAAAGGAATAACAAATATAAATTTATTGAAGCACAATATGGATACAAATTGGGTTTTTAATAAATTAATATTATACCTGAAGGTACACCTACAGTTGGAAATAAATGGAAAGTTCACTTTTACTCGCACCTGAAAATGTTTGATAGTTCTTCTTATTACAGCGTAAGGTTCATTTCAAGCACAATCCTTTATTTCGATCTTGAGATATTATTCAGATTACGTTTTTCACATGAAGGTGGTAGGACTATTGGAAATTATTCACGTGAAGTGAGGACTTTGTTTATGTGAAAGTAGGTAGTTTGCCATGGAACGTTCTGCATATAAGAGTTTTTAAATATTTGTATTATAAGTGGTTTTTGTTTTCCTAAACCGTTCACTAGTTATACATTGCCCACATACATTGCATACTTGTAATTTTGTTTAGCTTTTACTTAAGAAGATCAAAAGTTACTAATACTGAAACTTATGTTATGCATTAACTTAACTCATTTGCCACACCAGAGAAGCAGAAAACACCAAGTAACTGTAAGGGAAAGTTTTTTATAACACCTCTTCGCCCAACCTTAAAATGCATACATACACGCACAGTTTTGAAAAATTTCTCGAAAGTTGTGGCTGTGTGCTTAGTGGGGAGACAAGTAATGTTGCAACAAGACGTGCATATGTTGAATGAACCTAAGGTTGCATGTTGTATAAGTTGTTGCTTGCTTTGCATAATATGAAGGCCTTAAATGACTTTTGCGGTTGAAGAGGTGTACCATGTCCTTAGGGCTGTACTTGGGACTTAAAGGAAGTTGCGTGAGAGAGGAAAAGTTGCAGGTATCAGCTTAATTGAGACCGTTTGTTATAAAAAAAGTTAGCAGCTCTAGGACCGGGAATGAGGAATTTAAATGGAGAGCAATAAAAACTTGTTTCTTTTATTACGCTTTGTCTTCTCATTTTGCAAGATCTTCTAACATAACGTTAGCTATGTAAAACATTTGAAGCAAATAATTCTACTGCATGATCCTGCAGCAACAGCCATTGTGTCTTGTTAGCCCTTACTCCTCTTTGAAAGCTCGTTTGGTGGGATAAAAACATGAATTTCAGTTCCTATAACTTATCACCATATAAAAATATATAAACTCCACGCTGTTCTTCTTCTTCTTCCTTCTTTTTAAATTTTTGTTAATTTTATTTCCATGGACATGTCATAGAAGTCTTGTAAAATTTGAAATTTCTTTGGTAAAAGGTAAAAGATCATTAGGAATCTCGTACTCTAAATTTGAATCCATTTGACTTTTACCTGCCCAGAGGAACAAATTCGTAAGGATAACATGCACATACGACCCTCAATAAAATTTGCATTGTTTTTGCTGTGTCAGCGGAAACAGTTAATAAATCTCGTCAAGATACTTAAAGTATTTTTTAACATGTACACAGGTGTGTATGTTTAATACATTCAGTACATCTCTCAAAATGCTTCCATCGTTTTTATGCATTGTTTTTAATATGTTTTGTCATTTTAAGCTTGCCAAATTTTAGATATTGGGCTTACACTAATTTTTCTATATAATAAAACAAAGTTCGAACTTACAGTTATATGTTTGAAGGGCAACCTTTTGCCATTTACCAACTATTATTTGTAATGATATTTATTTAGTTTTTAACACATCGTTATATAGAGTGGGAGGGGATAGCAACCGATTTCACCCTTTTTTACACTACATTTTTTATAAGAATTGTCCTGTGCAAAATTGGCTATTGGAGCTTTGGTGGTCTAGTATATATGTCCATTAAACCTATTAGAGGGCGGGGCTGTCAGTGCAAAATTACAGTTCTACTATACCAATGATGTGTTCATCAAACGAGCCTTGCAATTTAAAGGGCATTTTCCGGATGCTTGGTATCAATTAAAGTGGATAATATCTTCACAAAAGCAATGTATTTGGAATTAGATGGAGTTGTAGTTCAAAATTAAGAACGTTTATGTAACTGTCCTATGTAATTACAAAAACACACGCTAGCAATATCTCTCGTTAGTGTTCTCAACTTCTCAATTTTCTGCCCTTTTAAGCTCTTTTGAATGCCTAATTGAAGACGAGGTGAGGCCTAAATGGCATGTGTAAAAAAAAAATTTGCATGAGACTGAGATTTCCCTTCTTTGGTTGAAATACAAACACGTAATGTATATAAGTATTGGAGTTTGTATGTGTGCATGAACATAGTTGAATTTCCTACTATTTTAATAGCAAAACATGTGCAGCATTTAAGTTCAGGTATGACTGGATGGTGTTTTGTTCATTTTACTTTTACATTTCAATTTTCTTTTTTGACTTGAAATGAAATCAGTTACCATGCCCATTATCTACCAACATGACAATCAAACTTTCATAGAAATAAAATAAAATGACTGAAATTGTAAATTTGAATTTTTAGCAATTAATTTATAAAGTAAAACTTTTCTTAGCTTAACTTTAGAAAAAATGAGAATGATTTCAAATATACCTCTGTTCAACACTAACGACAAGGCAATTCGTTTATAAAATCATGAGTGCGCCACGTGCGAGCTATAAATATTTCATTGCTTTTGCTGTGTCAGTCCGAAAGAATATGAACAGTGCAAAAAAATCAAAATATTTTTCTACCAACTCAAGTTGCACTGACAACAAGTAATCACCGCTAATGGAAGTTGCGTCTCTATATACAGACATATGTGCATATGCATCGATTGGTGATCAAACAAGTGGTCACGTAAACTACCGGAAGCTTCTCCTCTGCAAGCTTTTTATTAAATTCTAGCAAAATGTCTAAGTTGCTTATTTACACAGAACACCATACATAACCAACATAATCCGAATAAAAGCGAAGTCTTAATTGGAAGACAGGGTAAAGGAGAACCTTCTAACTATGAAGTATTTTACTTCATGATATTCCCAGGTAATTCTACCCAATGTCTTAGCGACCAATTTTCTTTACATACTGATTGTCTTAAAAGCGTCGTTGAATTTCAACAAAAATAAGAAATATTTTGGCAACACGCCATTAAAATCACAATAAATCACGTACCCATTAATGCATTTCTTCCGAATATTGACAATGTTTAAATTAACAACGCGAGCAACAGATGTCGTCACCGAGAATATGCGACGTTCATCAAATCATCCGTCGGTTGCAATAACATTTTGATGCGTGCCTGAATTGTTAGCATGCATAAGTGGCTTTTCAGTGCCTCTGCACGCTTGCAAACAAAGCAACAATTCACGCTCGTCTTTCGATTTCACGACGCAAACTTGTTAACACCAACACAAATGCTCTTAAATCTGCAAAATGTGTATGTTGAAAGCTGCTCGAGAATGTGGCACTTTTAATTATTCACAGCAATGGTGATTGGCGTTCTCAGATTCCTTTCTGATGCGCAACACCTTTTTCGTTTGTTTGCGATAAAACGTAGAGAAGTTACGAAAGCCTGAGCGAAGTGTAATAGGAAAAGTCCGACGCGTTGCATGTTAAAAATCGCGTGCTTCAAAAATCTGCTATCTGCTAAGACACTATCAAAATGAAGTGTTGACGAAATTTTATATATGTTGAGTAAGTAATTTCGAAAGCATATAATCTTAAAAATTTTATTTTTACGTGAAATAACGGAAGACGGCGCACTTGCGGTATGCTATCTGCTTCGCAAGACGTACATATGTGTGTATACAAATGAGTAAAAAAAATATATGAACAAAAATCGTATTAACTGCAAGCATATTCGGCATATTGATTATCATTAGAATCTATATTTTATAGCATTTCTGTGAAGGTATTACTCCGAGGTGCAAACTTCTCTTTCGCGTCTTTTAAATATCGTTTTATTTTTAAATTCGTTTTCAAATTATGTTTGAACAAGTAATATTCTTAGCGTTATGCAAAGCGCCATTAACAACACAATAAATAAATCCTAAAAGCAGTTCCTTGCGAATTACAGATGTTACACGACACGATGCTGAAAACACTCGCGGCACTATAGCAGTACAAAATATAAACATATTTGCATGTAAATTCACACACACATAAATACTAAAATTGTTGTTTTTATTCGATTTTTATTTGCATTTTGTTAAATTTAATATTTTTCTCACCAACCACAGAAATTCAACTGCGCTGAATTTGTACGATGTCAGACATTTAAATAGACTTATCAGTATATCGTTTGTATATTATATATATGTTTGTTTTATAGCCCAAAGCTGCAAAGCAGCTTTCACTGTTTGTTGTTTCAATCCAAATCTTTCGATACGTAAATCAGTCAGTGAATATAGTCATGCTGAATTTAAAATTGTCGAGTTTATGTTGTGCTTGAAGACTTTACCCATTTTTGCTCCTTTTATTCAAAACTCAATTAAAATTGTCGAATTATTTTATGTTAAAAAGTAAATTGTTATGAAATAAACATACTCTTTAAAGTTGCTTAGTATTTTTATATTTAATCCCTTAAAGTCACCGAAAAATACAATTATACTCTTGCAGTTTATTGTATTTTCTTTTAAACCTGTCGAGTATTGTAACCAACGACAATATAAATTGCGACTATTATACTCAAAGACCACACAAATGCACTTTGATTTTCTCCAGCTGTCAAAAAAGGGTCCTCGATTTACTTGAAACAGAATAAATGTCGGCTCAATTGCTTTCTTCCTCCTCACATCGTTCTATTCTGAAGCTTTTACGGTGTTGCTGAAAGCTTGAACGCCAAATTTATGTTAGCAATTGCTATGAATTGAATTGGCCATCCCACTGTTAGTGGCGGCCATCACTTTGCGTGTCGACCGTTAACGAGGTGACTGTCAATTTGCGAAAGGTCAACATCGGTGGTGGTGGTGGTGATCCTGTCAAGCGCATTGTAAAATTCAATTGAAACCAATTGCATTAATTTTCGAATGCAAATTGCATGTCCACATTGATTGAAGGTTGCAGGTTACCTTAATTTGCTTTTAACTTTAATCCTCTTTTAATCTTAATTCTCACTAATACGATCTTGAGAGGATACTAAATCAGCGATAATGGAACTATAATTAACGCCTAGTTCAGCTAACGCCACCAGTTGGGCTAAAATATATTTTGCTTGTAAGTTCTCAAATTTAATTAAATTATGAGGATAAATTTGTTATCCATTGCTTTACTCCTCTTAACTTGTCCATCACATGTAATTTTCTTTCCCTAACTTTTATGCGGTTCATTAAGCATTTACTTGAGAATAAGTGAAAGCTTTTATATGAGTCTGCACACATACATACATTTGAGTTAAGTTTAAGCTTACTTATGTCCTAACCTAAAAACAGAAAGTTTCTTTCCAAAGTGGAATAAGAAGATTTCTTTGGACTGAAAATGCTTTATGGTCATAGATCATTGTTATTCAACTAAGAAGGTTAAATATTTATTATTTACCTGAGTGCGGACAAACAAGAAGTACAAGGGAAGCCTTTGCAAATTATGAACGCGAAGCTGAGACTAAGTGTATATTTACAACAGTCTAAGTAGATTTCAGAAATCTAGGTATTCATAATGAATATGGCAGACAGTTGTACTCTACCAAAACTATCTTTCTGTTACTATATTGCCTATTCCTTCTTCTAGATCTGTCTGAGATTGTACTATATCGAGACTCTATGGCCTTATGTACCCGATATGTGAATTTGAAATTTTTCAGTGGAACCGCAAACAGCAGAACAGTACCTAAGCATTCGTAAGCGTGAAAGTAAGAATTTGGTTCATATAACGTTATGCAGTTAGCAAAAGAGCTTTGGCTAGATATTCACGTTTCCGCTTGTTTACTTGACGTGCGAGGATTGCCAATGAAACTTTCTCATTTTTTTTCATCAGTCACCAACTACCTTCGGTAGGTCATGAGGTCCCTCAACAATAGCGTAAGTTGTTATATGCCACAGTGTTTCTTGCGGTTCACCAAGAAGTGAGCTGATTTCTGCGATCACCATTCAGTTGGACTGCCAAACAATTCTAGGCACCTTACATACATGTGGCATATTAAATAGAGTTAAATGGTGGATTACGAGAAAACAGCTGAAAAAGTTCCTGACTCCAGTTTCAACTGGAAATAAGTGTGAATCCGTGGTATAAATGTAGGAAATCGTTATGTAGGGGAAATCTGGTAATTTTTTAATTTCTTCATCACTTTATAGAACATAATTGAAAATTCTGCCTGAAAAGATTTATAATCAAGGGCAATATTTATTTTAAGGATTATGAATTGCAAAAGGATGTGCAATTTATTTTAAAGAACTAAGTGTTAAGTGATTGTCGATTCAACCGAAAGTCTGGATACTAATAACAATCAGTGTTTTATCCTACTAACCTCTTACATATAACTTTATATATATATTTTGAATCAGTGAAACAGATTTGAATGCATTTGACCCTTAACACGCACAAAGGATGATACAGCTGCTCGAAGCCAGACAAAGGAAATCATTTTTATTATTACGGATTTGAATTGCGAAAAACTTCATGAAATTTATTATTTTTGTAGCTAGTAGGATCAACTTATATGATAAATTTTTTTATAGTTTCGAAGTCATCTAAGGGTTATCATTACAAATACTATGGAACAACTTCAAGTCAAACAGAGCGAAATTCAAGTCAATCACATAAAAATAAACACATATATCCAGTTTATATCTGAGATACTCATATTTAATATATCGAACGTCATAATTTTAAAACGTTTAAGTCTTTGTTGTTGCTGGCTGTCCATACTGTATTTGTCTTACATACTCAATTGAAAGTCTGCCTAGTCAAAGAGTTGACACATTTCATAATAACAGGTATTTAAGCTTACCTACTTACCCGCTTAGAAAAGCAATCACGTAAATTTTCCAAACTGGTTGTTGTTTTTGTTAGATGATTTATTTGAATATCCATTTCAAAGGATCTCAAATTACTTTTTATTTATCTAGAATACTGTGGGAATAGGAAATGTTGGCTTATTATAATCAGATTTTTATGATATATAATTATACATATATACACATAATATAATATAAAAAACGGCGTGATATTAAACAACCATGTCACCAATGACAAAAAGATGTTACCATAAAACTGGTGAAGCGGAAGCATAAAATATCACAATAGCAAATGACAAAAGTACCATCGAAAGTGCCAGTAAAAAGCTATGAGAGTCCCCTGAAAATCATCTCCAAAAATACATATTCATCGAAATGGATTGAAAGTAGAAGACTGCTAAGACGTGGAAGAATGCTAAGACCAAGAGAACAGGAAAGAAAAGTGTACTGAATCCTCAAGGAAAGTAGCAGAATATTTCCCAGCCGCTAACCATGTGAATATAAATGCCAACATGGCAAATAACAGAGCTGAACAACCTTCATACATTCTGTGAAATCAAGCGACAAGCTAGTGACATTTCATGATTTCCGTATGCTCACTCAGCAGCTGAGGAAGACGTATGTTAAGACGTTATATAAGTAGAGCGGACGACATGTGAAAAATCATTGCCACAAGCTTGCTATTGGCTATATTATTTCCGTATTTGGCAGCTTCTTCCTTATATTGAAGTTTTCGACTATACGCGTATAAGCATTTTTATAGGTTAAGTACTTCTGCAGTGCAATTTTATGTGCAAATATTGAAAATCATCACGCAAATGTCTTGCTCTTTTCAGTTCAAAAATGCCCTTTTACACTCACACTTATTATATCTGTATTTATTAAATATACATACATATATCATAGATTTGGCAACCGTTTGAATTTTTATGAATATGTATAAATGTACTTTATTTGTCCTCAACGAATTTCCAAAAGTTTTCTATTTAAGTGATGTGAAGTTGAAGTAAATCGTAAAAACATTGTCAAGCTCTAACAAATGATGAAAATTTGTTTGCTGCGAAGGACACAGTGGAGTTTTGAAAAGTAACGGTGGTTTCATACATGCTCGTGTAAGAATGTAAAGTGTCCCCATTAGTGGAGAGTATAAAGAGAGAAAGCAGTTATTCAAAATATATAGCGGGAGCGAGATTAGAGGGGAAGAGCTTCGTGACTGATTGCTAATTTTTTAAATTTTTCTTTGCAAACTTTCTCTTATTACAAATTACCTATCATTAATTTACCTGCAGTTTTCTTTGCTATGTGCTTTCGCGGCACACATTATTATACATTTTTTATAAGGTATGAAGACTATCTAAATACAAAAGTATATCTCATCGCTCTTCTGTATCGTATTCTCTTTTCTTGAGGCAATATTATATATGGGCGTTTTACGTTATTTTATTACTGTGGTAACTTTCAAAAAATGTGGCGTTCATAAATTTCAGCATTTCACTGCACCAAGTCTCCTTCGGACACGTTACTTAAATTTCCAACTTGTCGTAAGAATATACATATTTATTTCTTATTCCATTTGTATGAGCACAAATGGTGATAATCATATGATATGTATATTTGTTGAAACACCAAGCAAAGATCAGGCGCTTAGTTACGTATTCGCCACGTAGCACCAACGCCTTAAAATATGAACTACGAAACTGTATCTTTAGGCATCAAGAGGATCGGAACAAAAATTCCGTCTTATGAAATATAAGTCATTTTGATAAGACGATTTTTAAAATTTGGTTGATTATGGCATATCAGTAGTTTTCTATTTATTTTCCCTTAAAAAAGTTCTTGGATCACGCTTAAAAACTAGAAGCATAGAAGCAGTACATAATCATAAAAAAACTTAAAAATTCAAACAAAATTTACTATCGAAAAAATATAAGCAGAAGCCTAATAATATTTCCTACCCTTTAGTCAACTTGTGAATGAAAAAAAGCTAACAAGAGATGAACACTGCTCTATCAGAAATAGGCACTACTATTTACCTGGTGAAAATTATTGCTTACAGTTTGGTATGTGCACATATGTAAGAGACAAATATATTCTACATAGTGAAGATGGTATTATTTTTTGAAAATAAAGTACTATATAATTAGATATTTGACGTTATGCTTTACTTAACAAGAGTTGCCTCACAAAGGACAATTGAAACAAAAGACTTGAATACATTATAACTTGATGCATTCATTCCCATAAATTTCTGTAAATATGTGCAATATACTATATAAATATTTACAAATTCACTTGTGATGCAAAATCGGAAATAATTTATTTATGGGCAAGATTGAAGTAGTAGCTCAGTTAGAATTCATGATTTTGTGAATTTTAGTAAACCAAATCCCCGAAGGTGCCCATAGTAGCTTTCACAACTCACAGAAGAATTTCTTTACTTTCTATACTGACCAATGTTTGTATATGCAAATAAAATTATCATAGTGTATGTGATTAAATGCTTAGCAAAATTCAACCAATGAGTACATGATAAGTAAACAGCATAAGAGGTATAGTATTTGGAATGTATTTTTCACACCATACTTGACTTACGCTCTCCATATGGATCAATATTATCTTGTTTGTGTTGTAGTCATCATGTTCAATGTCATGCACAAATTTAATGGACCATTGAGTTTGATACACTACAGCGAATTTTTTAACCATTTATGGAAGCAGTGTGCTTTAGTAGCATTTTCTCATAATAGGTTCACACAATATTTGAGTTTCTTTTCATATCACGCCTGAATACTACGCTTTCTATTTAATAGGTTTCTTACTATTAATAAATATTAGATAGTAGAATAAGCAACCGAATTCAAGCAAATTATTAAAACAAAATTTAGCACTAAGAGAGTTGGAATCAACAATGTGGCGAGAACGAATTGTAAAAAGAAGTGTAAATAGAGGGATCTGAAACAGCAAAAGTGCACTGATGAATAATAAGCGAAGAATGAAGTGGGCCAATATTGGGAAATTAAAAAAAAAAACTTTTCAGCAAATAAAAATTTCCGACATTCCACAGCAAACATGTTAAGCCTTCATTACTGATAGCTTATAATATTTAAAAAACACTCCTCCAACACTTTGCCATTTTAAATGCTAAGTAGTTGCCTCATATCTTAAAATAAACAACACATTATTTGACAAGTAATAAATCAGCTTATAAGATATTTTCCGAAAATTTTTAATGGCTTCAAAGCTGTTGGATATAAAAGTTCAAAGTCGACGTTTTCACAACAATGTTATATTAAGTGCCGAAAAACGTGCAACAAGGCCTCTAAACCATCTTAGGACGTTGTACATTTCCCCCACGTATTGTCTTCATGTGACCATTGATTTACGAAAACACACCACGACTAGCTGCCATGGATTTACGTAATGAAATCAAACATCAAAAGCAAAAGATTTAATTCAGTCGTCAGCCCGTTATATTAATAGCATTACATACACTCTGCAGGTTCCCAATATGGTGGGTACAACGGTGTCCCGTAGCTCAGTGAACAAAAAAAAACTTTATTTTTTCGAAATACAACTCCAGAATTTATATGAAAATACATGAACAATTTTTATTAATTTTTTCCAAATGTCGAGAAATCATAGAGTAATTAATGCTTCCAAGCTATATACTTTACACACACATATTTAATAGATTAATTACATTTTAATATCCTCATCATTTGCAGTCGAAAAAAGTGAATTATCAATATTTTTTAACAAAATATGTTCTGAAATATCATGAATCAAATTATTTCACTTCTCCTTTTGTTTATTGGTAATTACTTTGTTCTTTTTAAAGAAATAGTCTTCAAAAAATTCATAATTCACATATCCATGGCTTGCTTTTTCATTTTGTGACAACATACTCGCTAAAATTGTCGCCTTATTAAAAATAATATTTTAGATTGAGAGAAATAAATTCTCAAAATAGCCGGGATACAGCGCCCGAGGCGATGATAAAAATTTACGAGCATTCAGCTTCAACTAAGTTGAACATTGCTATTTGCAAATTGTCAAGCAAAACGAAGTTTTAGAAGGGCAAATAGAAAATGCAACGATACACTGAAAATAATGGTTAATATAAATTTTTTTTCTAATTTATAAAAAAAAATGTTTGAAGTGAAAGCGAAACAGATTCATATTATGACTTGGTCCCTAAAGTGTCTACTTATACTTATCGAATACGTGTTCCTTGGTACCTTAAAAAGCTTCAATTTTATATAGAATCACTTTTCATATCTCCAAACCAAGTGGATTTGAACCAATTTTGGCTCATAAGATTCTCGAACTGCAGAGGTTATATATTTTATGCTCGATATTGTGCCGTTTCAACGGCATCTTTTAATTTTGCATATCGGTGAAGTCGATGCGTTTTCCATGAGTTCGCACAATTGTCAGCTGCTTGTCGCTAAGGGTAACATTTGCCAAGGAAGCAATGCAACAAATGATGGGATGTGCTGCTGCAAGCGAAAAGCTGTCGTTCGTATTTTCTTATAATACTGCATGGTCGATATATACATATATATGTACTTGTATATGAAAACAAAAGCGATTGTGATTGTTATACGAGTACAGAGCCGCCAGCTAAACGGAAGGAAGCGCCAACAATAGTGACTCAGTTTGCAATGGCGGTACAGTAATCGCACGACGCTAAGGCAGCAAATGTGCCGAAATAAGATTTGAAAATTAGCATTTAAAGCAAATAATATGTGTGCTTGTTGACACAATAATTTTGGGTTTTACTCTGCGCTTGTGAGAGTAGAAAATTTCACTTTTAAAGCTAAAATAAATGTATTATTATGTATTTCTTTAACTTAAAAAAAACTGTAATTACACTTGTTTAATAATTGTAAAATTTTGCTCATCAACACTACGAGTAGGACGCGTTTACTTATCACTCGTTTTACCCACATCAAATGCTCTATTGATTTATTGATTCACTCTTTCGATTTATATCACATATAGCGAACTTCTCCTAAAAAATTAAAACATAATATTTTGTAACAGCAATGTATATGAATACAAGCTCTGCCTTTTTCACTGATAAGCTTGTGGAAAGAAGCTTCCCCTACTTTTTAACGAAGCGCCAACGAAATACAGCAGTTGCCCTGTATCAATTTGCATAAGCATGAACATTTTCAATACAAGAAACATATTTTGCATTTTATTGAAATTCAATAAAAATCAATAAGAAGTTATTCTCTTTATGCTCAACATTGCGAACACCTCTACAGTCTCAGTGCGGTTGTTTGCACAAGCGATTTTATCGCTGCTTCGCGATGAGTGTTGTGTGCAGGTATTCGTACAACTGTCTTAGAATTAATTTATTATACGTTTCAAGTGGCAGCTCGCATAATTTAAAGATAATTTATGAGTTTCGGAAAATTAAAAGCGTAAACGTATTTCAAGAGCATATCCAAAGATATTCAAAGTAAACGCAAAAAAATGGAAATGACAGGATTTGTTACATACATTTTTTCATATCTTCTTATGTTATTATTATTGATATGAGATGGTAAACCAACTTACTCTTAGAACTAATTATGTATAAATATATGTGATAGTATGTTGTGATTTGATATGATGTCATCTTTTAATTAGTCTTTATGTGACTATATAATATTGTGTGATGTGACTATAAGCCACGCTATGTATCTTTGAGTCATGTGATATGAAAGGAAATCATAATGATATGATGTCAAATGATGCAGAAAATATTATTTCTATTTTAATAATTTTCTTGAATTACTCCTTTTATATGCGTATATCTTTTACTGCGTGTTTTTCCTGTAAAAAGAAACTAATTTACCAGCACAAAGACTAACTGAGACAAGAAAAATGCTTCCGGCAATCACCTCATAATTGCTTAACTGAGACTACATGCATGTAAAACACTACAAGTGCAAAACAGTATAGCCATAACAAAAAAAAAAATCAGTTCACATTTGTACGTGTTTCTACGGCTAGCTTGAGGAAACATGTTTGTTTTTGTGTTTGCATCTTATCACGCTTTAAAATCACGCCTGTGGGGTCTGGCAGCAACACTATTCAGTCTAGCACAAACGCACACTCTTATTCAGCATCGACCCAAATACTTAATACAAATGTTGTTTAACCAAATATTTGCTTAGATTTACCATAGCATGTCTTCTTCTTCAATATATGCTCCGTTATGAACTATTCAAGCACGTCTTTTCCGCACTCTTCTTCAGGTTTTCTTTTAAACATATGAGAGACGAGCA
Source organism: Bactrocera neohumeralis (assembly GCF_024586455.1). Lineage (NCBI taxonomy): Eukaryota > Metazoa > Arthropoda > Insecta > Diptera > Tephritidae > Bactrocera > Bactrocera neohumeralis. The sequence continues at coordinate 4,576,010 of NC_065921.1, read as the reverse complement.
TGCCTTACAGACATACACTAACAATTATGCATATACCATATACACATGTATTTTGGAACAGATTTGATATACAGTTTTTGGGCCACCTTCCATTTACTTGCAGGTTTGAAAACTGTACTTTCTTTGAAGATTCCTAGCTTTAAACTTAACTACTCAGACGAAATACATGCAAATTTTGCTTTAGTTGAATAAAACTGGAAGTGGTAGGAAATAAATCAAGCAATATTAAAGGAGAAGACGCTGTAAGAAGAATATTGCATACAAGCAATTATTTCCATATATAGAGCATTGAAATACTCAACAAATTCAAATTCAAATTACACTGCACATACTAAAAGAAATATCCAGTGAATCAATTTGTGTGCGGAAAAAAGGAGTAGATTTTAAGCTTTAACCTTTTCGCAAATGAAATGTATCTTTATGTGAAAAAGAGCAAATCGGTGGCTTAGTTAAAGAAATTATTTTCCAGTAATTGGATATTGGGTTTAGCGGCACTTGAGTGTTAGCAATACAATAAAAAGGTTAAAGAGCATATTTGTTTTTCATTTCATGAATGAAATTTCTATCTGCTTATGTGAGATTAATGCAACTTAAGTTTTGCAAATTTTTAAGAGCATACGGTTTACAACGGCTTAAGTCATGACAAACATGTCCCATGTTATAGTAGATTAATTCCTTAGGGTGAAGACCACTACTTACACATCAGATTAAAGTATAAACCAGATAAGGTATAGACCAATACGACCTCATATAACTACAAGCCGGCAAACGTCAGACATATGACGAGGTATCACACTCCATAATCCAAGTAACATTCTCAAAATCTCGCTAACAAATTGAAAGCTTAAACATACGAAAAAGCTTTCCAGTTTCTTCTATTGAACCAGTTTACTTTGAGTGAAATGCTGGCCACTATGAAGGAAATAACGTTGGTATTCCTTTCTTAATTATCTTAAATATCTTCCTCAGCAGTTCACCGGGAAAATCTTCAAATGTAAAAATTCGACAGATTTGCAAATATTTCTTTTACTATTTGCGATATTGATATTCATATTCACAAGGTTAGATGCCTCGACTTCTTCCGCCACTCCCCTTGAGAATTCAGTACACTTTATTATCCTTTCCCTCGAAATATTTGTTTGGCCACATTTTTATGCATTGCAATAAAGCTGAACGTTTATTTTTCTGGTTATGGCGCTTTATCATCATTTTCCGCAGCTCATGACAAATACGATTACCATAAGTTTAATGTAATTCGGTTATGATTTTTTTATGCTCACGCTTCATCAAATTTTTAATAATATTTTTTGTTCATTGACAAGATCGTTTGCAGCTTCGCATCTTGCCACATCCTGATGCCTTGCAATATAGTTGATACAGTTTATGAATTTGCACTTGTTGTGGATCGTCTTCGATTTTTACCTATTCAAAAAAATGGATCAAAGAACCTGTATCAGATTTTGTGTGAAAAACGAAATTAAGTGCGCGGATGCATTCCGAATGTTGACTGTGGCATACGAAGAAGCTACCTTGGACCGAAGCAACGTTTATCGGTGGTACAAAATGTTGTCAAAAGGCCGAGAAGATGTGAACGACGAAGATCGTGCCGGACACCCGAGCACTTCAACAACAGACGAAAAAATTAATGAAGTGGAGAAAATGGTATTGGCCAATCGTCGAATCACCATTAGAGAAGTTGCTGAGGACCTAAACATATCGATTGGCAAGTTATGCGCAATTTGCGCGAAGCAATCCGCCAGAAACGCCCGGGTTTGTGGAAGAACAAAAATTGGCCGTATTCCCCAGATCTGGCCCCCTGTGACTTTTTCTTGTTCCCTAAACTGAAGAGACCCATGAAAAGACGACGTTACGCTTCTCTTGACGAGATAAACACGGCATCGAAGGAGGATCTGAAGAAGATAAAAAAAATGATTTTTTGAAGTGCTTCGAAGATTGGAAAAACCGTTGGCACAAGTGTATAATATCTCATGGGGATTACTTTGAAGGAGACAAAATAGATATTCATGAATAAATAAATAATTTTTGAAAAAACACAAAATTCGCGATACTTTTTGAACACACCTCGTATATGCATCCACCTTGAAATTCCCTCTCATAATTTTAAAATTTTGTTAATGTTATAAGAAAAACTTTTGTTCTACTTCTTTTAATAATATTGAAGTAGCAAGCAAATGTTTCACTTTCCTAGATGAAGAACAGAAGAACAATGGGCCATGGCATTTATTTTTTTTTTTTATTTATTTTAACGCCATATAAAGAAAACTTCGCAGCCAACTTAAAAAGTAATCTTTCCGCGTTTAAGGCTAAAATATAAGTGGTGCATGCCTAAATGTATAAAAAGCTTACGCTTATTCACAAGTACATGATTAAAGAACCGCATCTTAAAATATTGGAGAGCAAACTGCAAATGATAGTGTGAGTAAGAAATGTAAAGCTATAGCGAGTAAATCTGTTCCCTTGGCATTTAATTAAAATTTGAAATTTATGAACTTGTTGTCAAAATAAATTTTCTTGGTGGCGCATGGTTGTTCCCTTGCCGAAAATTTAGTATCATCCTGTGTTTGTATTACTGAAAATTTTGATTAACGGAAAATTAAGTAGTAAGATGGCTCGGTATAAAACAGATATGGAATTAGGTCCATTGCAATCATAAATATGCAGTTTACATTTCTGTTTGCAAATAATTAAATGGGAAATATTTAATATAATAAAAAATATTTTTATATTATCTAAATTATTATTTATCATATATATTTATCTCGTTACCAGAGGTGTGGAGTATATCTGTTCTATCTTGAAAATCTATCTAGCGAATACCGACTTAAAATGCATTTTTAAGTTGAAATAAGTAAGTTAATATTTTAAATATTTTTAGATAATGGCCACATTGCATTTTAAGATCATCTAACGCGAGCAAATTGGCGTAGAATTTTAAAAAGCAATAATTTGGATCTTTTAGAACTCCACGCTGTGGTAAGGTAACATAAAAAGACATAAACTACTGAATTTATACAAAAATTTGCAAATAAAACTCATTAAATTTCGCCTTTATCGTTTACTTGTTGTTTCTCGGCTCGTTGCACGGTGAATTAATAAACACAGACGAATTGGTGTTGCTTGCACAAAGATAAGTGCTGGAGCCCACGCGCAATTAAATATGTGTATGCATTTGTGTTAAATTAAAGCGCCATAATTCTTGCTTAATTTAAAAATTTTGATATAATTATATAATTGTTGTGCCTCCAGTGTTTTCAGCATGAGTAATTCACAAACATCCGCCTTCGGGTTTATATGGTAATTGATTTGTCATTATTTATTGCTGAAAGTCAAAAAGAGAACGAATGATGAAATCAAATGATATTTCTAATGAGTGAAAGAAGAAGTTTGCTCCCGTGAGCAATACTCGTGCAGAAATATTGTTCCAATACACAATGAAAATTGAGGCCGAGTTGTATAGCGTGAGTTGAGCAGTTAATGCGATTTTCCATTTTACTTTTTATGTACCTAAGCTTATATATTATGTAATAAGCATCAGGCGCTGAGCACTCGTCCTTTATTTTCTATTATGGGTACAGCGATAAGGACATTTAGCAATTCTATATTCAAGTTATAATTGTTGATTTACAAGTATAATGTTAAATAAACACAAAAATTTCAAAAGCATTGATATCCCCATATGACCTCAGGGAAAACATGAAAATTTAGTATGCATATGCATACATCTGTAGATCGATATAAATGAAATTAAACGCCAGAAATTATGATATATATATTTTGCATTCTTAAAAAATTTCAAAAATATTTTAGAGTATGAGTTCGTTAAAATAATATATCAACAACTGGGGGAGGTTTTTTTATCCCCAAGCAAAAATGAAAATTTTTAATGCAACGCTCCAAACTTTTCCCGTTATAATCCCAGTTTATTACTTCTACCACTCACATACGTTTGCAAATTAGCTTTCCATCGAGGCATACGTGAGTTGCGCAAAAGCTAATTCACACACGATTCAACACAAAGGAAATCGGAGCAAGAAAACCGCTCTGATAATGAACAATTAAAGATGTCAAAAGCTGTGGTAACATTGTAATACAGGCACGGGTGCAGACTGTAAGCACTTATTAACCGAAACTTATGCGTTCACATACACTCACAAATATGTGTCGATTTCAGTGAACTTGTCGTTGTGGTTGCAAGTTTGCGCGGTAAAACCGTAACGACGACTGTAAAATTGTTGCTTTATATGCATGCGTGCAGACGCTACCGAAATGCCACTTATGCATGCAAACAAGCAAACAAGAATGCGCGCATTAAAATGTTCCCGCTGCTGTTGCAACCACCGCGCGATTTGATGGAATGTCGTGAATGTTCTCCATGACGGCATCTATTGCACGCGTGTCTGAGCTTTAAACAACGAAGGCATAAAAAGTATGTAAACGTGGGTTTTCGAGTTTGTTTAAGCGTAAGTGTGTTGCAAACTGCTTGTTTTATGAACCAACCTTTACTGGCGGATGTAGACAAGTCATTCGTTTAAACAACAAAACTGAAAATTATGTAATTACAAGAGTTAGAAGTTGCAGTATAGCGCCTTTAGCCATGTAAACGAAGCTTTAAAATTTAATTATGATTTTTATTCACTTTTTTATACCTTAATTGATGGCTAAAAAATGCTTTATGCTTGGTGATTTGCCATAGCTTGTATTTGTGAACTGACTGAAAAGATCAAGAAAAAAAGTAGAAAGGTGGAAACTTAGTGATATATCATATTTATGCCGTAAAGATAAATTACTTTTCAACATTGCGTTGGTACACCTTCAGCCTTTGTGTTCACTTAAGAGAGTTAGCTAATGCCTCTTCAATTATTTCTTTTAAATAGCACAACCAATAATTTCCTTTTTCTTATCAGTACTGTGCGGCCTCTTCGATGTTCACTAAAGAATAGTTGCACATTATTTGTTGCTTAGTTCCGTGGCAGTCAACTTTAAAAATAGATATCCTTGAATAAATTCTTCTGCTTTGGCTGTCCTTGTTGTTATAACAAAGAGCCATATGGCCAAATCATATTCCTTTATTAACGTAAGCGTGCACATAACTGTCCTTTTATTCATATATGTAATAATAATAGAGAAAGTTTCCCATATGAGCAAATAATAACAAAAAGATTTCATTTTTCAAATCTGCCTACTTTTAAGCGGCTTACATATGGCCCTTTCCACTACATACACACAAAAATATATATTCTGTCTGTCTAGTTCTCGAGTTTGATTTTGTTTATTGTGTTAAGTTGCCATAGTTGCTTTGAGCGAAGGTCACTTTGCAGAGTTCCGGTGGGCGGAACTGTGTATTGTTTGTCATTGCTCTGAATTCATTTCAACAGCATAATTTCAGTTCCTGTTTTGAATTGTCTGTGCACCATAACAGTGCACATTTGTCTCAAATCTTCGGTCCCGACGGACCGATTTCGAGTAAATTTTGTTTACGTTCTAAATTCATTGTCATCATATACCTAAATTATAATGTGAAAATGGGCGAAATCGGACTACAACCTATATATACAACCTGTATATATATATATATCCTGGTATATACTATTACCATAATATAACGGAATACAATTTTACAGTATTCTTTCTTTAAAGTATGCCACCTTTTGACCAAAAATTGTCCAAACCCAACCAAAATTGTTCAAGAACCTAGGTACCAAATATGTGAACTCCAGTATCTACAGTTGACTTTTGACCGAAAATATCATTCAATGTGTGAGATGTATTATAGAAATTCAGGTATAATCTTTCTCTGGCAATGGTATGTCTGTGTGCTAAAAATTAGTTGAATCGGCCCAAAACTTTCCTGAGCTCCCATATACCTAATATAAAGATTTGGGAACTTCCGGCTGACTTTGACTTTTGATTGTATGTGAGGTACCTTAATAAAACCGAAAGATAATTTTTTAGTATATGACATGATAATAGTGAATGAATAAAATCGGGTAGATACCATTCTAACTCCCATCTACTACGTATAATGATTTTCGTTTTCTGACAAACCTCATGTAACATATGTCGGTCAGTGTATAAGTTATATATAGTACAAGGTGCATTCTAAAGAAAACAGGACTAAAAAAACAGAACAAATGGTTTTTTTGGCCAAATCAATTTATTTTATTCAAAATAGTCTCCTTCTGCTTCAATACAGCCTTTTGCACGGTCCAAAAGCATGCCGAACAAGTGTTTTAGCTCGTTGGCCGGTATGGACGGTATGGCCGCCTTTTGAATGGCCTCTACGTCTGCATAACGCTTTTCTTTCATGGGCAAATGCATTTTTCCGAAAAGGAAGAAGTCGCACGGTGCCATATCAGGTGAATACGGGGAGTGGTCAATGGTTAAAATGTGATTTTTGGTAAAACAAGCGATGTTTTGGAGATGTTCAATTTCATTTCCATGAATTTCAATGATGATTTCGATCCGCGCAGTTTCGATGGAATTTCCGGTGAAAAAACAAAACTTAATGTTGCCTCTTTGTTCGAAGCTCATTTTCGCAGCGATGACACAAACATACTAACACTTTAAACGCAATAACCTCACTTCCAACCGATTAAATGTCATGAAATTCTCACTGGGCAATCGATGAAGATAGCAGATTCTAACGCATCACCCCCACCAGGGGGCGCTGGATTCAAAAAGTCCTGTTTACTTTGAAAATTACCTTGTATGCCAAACTGAAATCCTTCACACAATCATTCATAGGCAATAGTTTGCATTAAAGGTCAAAGGAGTTACAGGAATGGCAATTTCTTACATAACCTTACATTTTGTATCTGACCACACGTGTCTGCACTTGTGAGCGCTGCAAGATTTTGTTTTCGCCTTAGCTTTACTTAAGTATGGTCATAAACCTCAGATGGTCGGGCAAGCGTAGGGTTTTAGCAATAATCCCTTTGAGCACGCAATACATGTATATTTTTACAGATAAGGCGTAAAATTTGCGATTTGCTTCCGGCTTATGCTTTGCTGCGGAATGCTGACGCCAAGAAAAGCTTTCATCAAATTTTTGATTATCAAATTTGCATTCAAATTGATTTAAAATTCAATGAAAAGCCATTTTATGGGAAGGTTGTTTTATATTTGCCTTGCCTTGTAGTGCTTTTAGTTCTTTTTGGATATTTTTGACGCTTACAAATTAAATCCTTTAGAATACATCATAAACATTTTTATTATTATCGTCTTCCAGCTTAAACTTATCTTTACTTCAGCTTCGCACACACTATGAACGGATAATACACTGTAAGAGCATCACGATACAAAAATAATTTATGAATTCTGTAATCAATGTGGTTTTTCACTTTTCAAAATCGATTTATATTATATATTAAAAGAACTGCCTTAAGCTATTTGATCTATTACGTTATATAGCACAATTATTAACTTCCGTTATGTTGTGAGTATTGTTCGGCCTCTTCGATGTTCTTTAGAGAGCAATTGTATATCATTTGTTCTGAGGTCCGAGGGCATCAACTTAAATAAATAGTTTTGAACAATTCATTAGTTTTGGCTGCCCTTGTTGTTGTTGTAAAATATGTCCAAATCAGATTCCTTTATTATCGTCGACTTGCACAAAGCCGGTCTTTTATAGACACAGCAAGGAAAGTTGAACATGCGAACAAATAATAACAAAAATGAAATGCGAACTTTCGAATTTGTCTACTTTTACGCGCCTCACATATTCGCCGCTATAAACAAACAAAAACATGTGTGCGGATTTGTATCTGCTTAGTCCCAATTTCGCATTTGAATTTTGTATTGTGTTGCCAAAGTTCCTTTGACCGAAGCTCACTTTGCTGAGTTCAGGTGGGCGAAACTGTGCAATATTTGTCGCTGATTTGAATTCCTTGCAAAATGATTCAAATTCAGTTTTTGTTTTGAAATGTCAATGCAACATACAAGTGCGCATATATTCTGGTTCATTCGATAAATCTGTGCTTTTCGTAAACAAAAGCAGTTTGTTATTTAATTTGTGGATACTCTATAAGCGCATTCTGTTGTCCTCAATTCATAGTCATTAGGTTGGCGAGCTGCGTAACGACATTTTCTATAGAAGAATAAATGTTTAGTAAAATGGTTATTATTTGGGGGAACTTATTGTGTGTTCACAAATGATATGAACCAATTGCTGTGTCCTTCTGATTTCATTTTTCATAAGGCTTCAACTTTTTAGTTCGAAATATAGGTAACCAAAATTTAAATAAATCAATAGTTTGGGCCCTGAAACTGTATAAAAACGATAAGAGTCTTTGAAACAGCATCATATATCTGAAAAACTAAACTTTGCGTGAAAAAGTTTATGTATGTGATTAATTCATACTTTGTTTTCCATTTACAGTGCAAATCCAACCATAAACTATTTGACGAAATTACAGTTATATCGAAAAGCAAACATTATCAAGGGAATAATGCATTTTAATTACCAAAGTCAAAAATTCTTGTCTGCGTGCTGAAACATGTACATACAACACTAATAATAATCCGAAATTTTGTTCACAACTTCGAATTACACTGCAAATTTTCTCTTACAAAGTTTTAACTTTTGGAATACCACAGAAGAACCCCCTTGAAGAAGAATTTCAATATGCCACTCACTGAAGTGACACGAATGCTGTTTTCAATTCAATCCCAATCAGGAATTTGTAAGTATAATATATATATCAGCAGCCTCATGCACATATTTGCTGGTAAACCAGAGCATTATTGGGTCACGCGGAGCAAATGCCACAAATTTAAACATAACGAAAGCCAGTTGCTAACTGGATTCTGCTTTTAACGGTCGATTAGACATGTGAACATTTGAGGTTATAAGTATGTTTGTCAAATTGACTCCCACATTATGCAACTCAGCTGAAATACCTCTGTTGCTCAATGGCAAGTGCAGAACTAGCAACATTTAGAATTGACAAGCAAATTGATGCACGAAAATTAAATCATTGAATGAACAAGTGATTGATGTGGAACACGTGAGCGACATGAGTATGGAAATGTTTCTGATTATTCGTGTTGTACATCAGTATTGTGGTCGGAAGAGAGTTTTGAGAAATGCGTTAGTGGCAGTGTTCAAATAATTTCTTCACAAATTGGTGTTATTTATTATTTGCTTTGCGAATTTGTGTCTAGTTTTATAAACGGCCGATATGAACCCGATTAAATTTATCGATAGATTTAGGCAGAAGTTAGCTGTAAGAAAACAAAAATTTATTACGCTAAAACGAATCTTCTAATTAATACTCACCGTCGCTACCATCTTTACCAAAATGTGTGCAAAAAACATCGACTATAATATGGATATTTTTTATTTGTTTTCAGAAACAACTTCAGATAGAAATTTGTCATATTATTTCATCGCTTAATAATGTATCGAAAGTAACTTTTCGTTGCTACATTTCTAAAGGAAAGCTTTTACACCTGAAACAAATAACTAATAAAAGTTTTCGGACTCATTTTTATTCCACATGTGTATTTGCTGATGTTTGGAGAAAAATCACACAATTTGTCTAAAGTTACCATGCAAGTGTTTACATATTTATCTATAACTATAAACACACGTTTGGTGAACTTAATTTTACAAAAGAATTATTGTTCCAGATATTGTGGATGCCAACAGCTTAATTTTGTTTGCTGTGTTTGTAGGCAGCAAAACAATATGTACTCTTACAAGCAATTACCCAATTGTTGGTTACCAATTTGTGGTGGAGAGAAGAAAATTACACTGCAAGGAAGGACTAAAAAAATTTTCCTACAAAGATTTTTTTATTAACAAATTCATATAAATAAATGCTTTCAATAGTAAAAAATAATCAATGTTTGCAGTTTTAGATTTCTTCGATCAAAAATATCCAAATTAACAAAAAAACATATATTCGAACAAAATAAAATAGTCACAAAAATACCTTTCTCAATCTAGATTTGTCAAGAACATTTTTTAAATTATTATTTTAATTATTTTCTGTTCTATGTTCCGGTTTTTCTATAAAATCATTAATATATTTTGGACACACTAAAAGTTGTGTTTTCGTTAAAGTTGGATTTAGATTAAAGATTATTTCAAATATAAAATCCCTTAAGATTAAACGATTTTTTTTCCTTGCAGGGATATTGTTTCCCAGTACAAAGGATATTTTTTCTATAAATTCAATATCAGTTTATTTTCGCTTAGTCCAATATACTACATACTCTAAAATATGCCGCAATATCCTTTATTCTTTCTTCACTCTTTCAGGTATATATAGTATTTTAGATTTCATCATTTCATTGCTCGTTGGAAATGCTAGTTTACTTTTCTTGTTATGATGGTGTCGTTTATCTCTTTGCGTAATCTGAAATGTTATTTAATAACATAACATAATATTAATTTCAATGCTGTTTTGTATTTTAACCTCATGCTTCGTGATGATTAATACAAATTGTTAATGTGAATTTATCATTGTCCTATTATTCGGTAATATTGTGTCATTTGGAAAAATTTTTATTTAAACCTGTTTTCACTCCTTAATAGAATTAAATATCACATAAACACATTCTTTTCATTTAAATATAAAAACACAGTTAAAATCTTAACTAATTGAGTTGTTAAACACCATTAAGCGAATTTGACATATGAAGTAACTAAGCTAGAGTTAGTGAGTAAATTCCTTCCTTACCTTTTATGATTTTTTTAGTTTTAAATATTTCTTATATTACATACTGTAATAATTCAATTACGAAAAAGTCGAAAAGATCATCCTTGCGTTGTTTTTTTATAATTAACATAGACCCCTTCCAATTTAAACACACTGTAAATTATTTTAATAAAATATTTGCAAATTATGCTGCACAAAAGGATATTAATATATTTACAGGCATATATTCAGTTATTCAGAATATTTATTTATTAATTTAAATGCCACGCACACTACAACCAAGGCCGCAATTATTTGTGATTTACTACCGCGAAAAAAGTTGTAGTAAACGGAATTTCAATAACATTCGAAAGTTTGAAAATGAGCTTAACGGTTTTAACAGCTTAACAGCAAAACTTAAATTACATAAATTGAGAAATTGTTTATATTAATGCAAAACACTTTGTTTTCCAATGTGATATGTGAGCAAATAAGAACTCATTTAACACAAGTCTCTTCCAAGGATGTCCTTGAGTATACTTCCACGTGGCAGTTGTAATTTAATGCGGAAGAATCAGGTATGTCTTTATATATTTCAGTACTTGAGTTTTACTTTATTTGCAAACTGCATGAGCATGTTAAGTGTTTTCGACAAGTTTGAAATGTACGCTTGTGTGAATTTCAAGTGGTTGGGCCAATCAAGTTGAGTATTCCGATTGAAGTTAGACGCTGCTGAATTTCGTAGAAACTATTTCATTTAATTTCAAATTATATTGTTTATGTATTGTATATAATAAAACTCTTTTAGTTAGTTAGTAATTTATTTTAATAAAATAAATTAAAATAAATTTCAAACGTTACTTGATTAGTTGAAAAAAAGGTTGAGAAAATTAATATTCGGATTATTTAATATTTTCCATAAAAAAAATTCCAATATTTTCAAATAACTTTTTTTATTTCTAGTATCATGCTTCTTACAATAATGGAAAACTCAATCCAATCAATGACACACGCACGCTCAGAAACTTCTGCTGAAAATAATGGTTAAAAAAAAGCGTTGAGTACAAATCTAACATTCGCAAGCATTCTACAACTTTAGGATATTTTCCAAAACCAAAAATGTCTTAATGATTTTTTTTTTAAAAGTTAAATTTCTATTGTATTCAAAAGCACTGAGCTTTCATACAAGTAAAAGTAAGTAAGTATAAATTCTATGTTGCTCATACGACATGGCAGACTGCTCATCCCGGTTTTAAATAAAAGTTAGAGGCAAAAGTTGCTTAGCTCTTCATAAAAGCCATATATGTATTAATGTCAATGTATGTGCAGTGTAGGCTTATTTGTGGGGCAGCAACTTTTTGTGGTTGCGAAAAACATTTGGTTTATCTGTTGCTGCTGTTGCCTCTGCGGTCTTGTACGAGGTTATATTGGTGGCAGCATGGTTGCTACTGTGGCGCGCTCTGCGGTGTCTGCTCTGCCATAAACATTTACTCATTCGCCCACTTTTAGACTTGAGCCCTTTGAATCGCTGTTAGCGTGATGATGTACATGATTAACAAAAACTTTAGACAACTACACACATACACATATATATACATATATAGGTTAATGTTGCGGTGTTCAGACCACATGGGAGATTATTGGCTACAGGCTAGCGGCTGTGAATTATTAAAATTTGCCGCAAAGCACGTAGACTACAAGTACTCATTTATGCAGGTTTCGCTTGCGGCTAGCAAGCTGGTGTTAAGAATATGTAATAATAGACATATAAAATTCACTAAATAATAGTCATATAAACCGTGTAAAAGGTTCACTTTATTAAGTTGTTAATAAAATAAAGAGTATTCTGAAATGTTAGTTGAAAGTTTGACACAAGAACGTTCATTTTCATACCGCAAAGTAAATTATATATCATCATGTAATAAATATGTTGAATATAACATTTTTTAAATTTGCCAAATAATTTTTGTTTTACCAAAACCAAATTTATTTTTTTCCTATTGTTTTACCGAATAAATTTATACAAATCCGCCTACAAATAAATAGAGCAATTAAATCAGTGTCGCTTTGATTTGGCAACGTGCAACAGACACAAGCAATTTTTAATTCTTCTGCCTTCCATTGTCTGAAATATTGTCTGCATATGAAATTTAGCAGCTGCAAAATTTAAAATTCACATTTATTTTAATTTACCGCTTTAGTGGCCGCTACGTGCGAATTCTGACACTAACATTGTCAGCATGTCGGCGGGCGAACGGTAAATCATGCGAAATGTGACATTTTGTAGCACGACGAAAAAAGGTATTTAAAGTTATAATAAATAAGAAGAAGTGAGAAAGGAAATATGCTCGAGAGCATATGACATATGTATATACGAATGTTTGGTAAAATTTGTGGAGTTTAAATACCGGTTTAAAGATTTTTGAACTTCCCGGTGATTTTATACGGCATACCTGTATATCGGCCAATATGTGAGTTATTTTAATAAAATTGAGAGAGCGTATTTTTCTTATAACGGTACATATTTGTGCTTAGAATAAATAAAGCCGTGTTAAAATCGCCCTAGACCCCATATAACTAACAAGTCTTATGCAATTGAAGATAATTCGCTGGCTTTAACCCTTGCAAGTTTTAAGAGAAGGAAATATTCGGTTATATACGAACTTAGCTCTTCCTTATCTGTTTTAACATCAGTTTTTCCAGTTCTTTTCAAACTGACGTGGATTGTCTTTTATTCTAAATTGAGCAAGAAATTTCCATAAATCATCTGTGCGTTCTACGTGGACGAAGAGATCCGCTCACGCGAACAAACTTGTATAGACAATTATAGTCATATCAAGAAGAAAAAAATTTATAGAAATTATATTAGTAGCAGTAATATGCAGGTATATGTGTATGCTTAAGCATCATCTGCTCTTCCTGTGCTCCTTTGATTTCATTAAATAATCAAACGCCGACTGCTAAAGGCCAGCACATTATGAATCCCTGATGTGCTGCTTGGACTATGCGTGTGTGCTGCTGAATTTTAGTTAAAGAACTTTTACAACTTTTCACACTTGATTACATTTGGCCACCGTAAAGCAAGTAAACGAAGTTGTTAAAATATTGTAAAGCCATAAAGGACGAAATTCAGCTTGTCTTAAACCTATTAAACTTTATACACGTTTACCTGTATCGGTCTGGATATAACGGGTTTTCCCATAAGAGTGATATAATTACTTTTCAAAAAACAAAAAAATACACAACTTAAGTTCTGAATACATCATAATAAAGAGGGGATCCACGACGTCTTTGCAGAAACGAATTCGATGAACCCGAATAATTGAATTTTCAAACTTTACTCATAATAATTCGGTTGTTGCACGTGCTGTGTGTCACGCAACCCCGTCCTGTTGACCCAGATGATGTCTAGATCATTTTCTTTCAATTTCTGCCAAGAAAAGTTGGTTAAAATCGATCTATACTGCTCGCCATTGACAGTAACGATGTCACCAGCTTCCTTCCGAAAGACGTATGGATCAATGATTCTTCCAGATCAAAGCCACACTAAACTGGCAATTAAGGTGAATGTAATTGTTGTTCATGAATAAGTTGTGGATTGTCTTCGTACCAGAACTGACGGTTCTGTTTATAGTATAACATATATAACTTACAAAGTCGCAAACTAATCTACTTGAGACTTTGTTTCCAGAATTGTTCTCACCTTTCCAAGTAACGGTAATTCGTAACACTGGTCAATCTACAGCGAATCAAAATGAGGAGCACAAATTGCGTATAATGAGAAGATGTAAGAAACTCTGCTTGCAATGGCAAATGCAAGGAAAGCTCATGCACTTATGTAGTTCGTAGTGATATATTGGAAATATGAAAAAAAAAATTAAATTTTGAATTGAAAGAAGTTTATACTGAAGAAAATTATGTTTAATCTAATTTAATTAATTATATTTTTCTCGCCATGAAACTTAAGAGCTCTTGTAATCTTTATTTCCAATAATATGATATAAAAGAGCTACTAAATCAGCGATAATTGAACGAAAGTTAAGAGCTTGTTCATCTTATGCTCCCAGTCGCCGAAAGATCTCTTTCGCCGGCAAACTCATAAGTTTTTAAATTAATTAATCACCACCAAATGAAGCGAATAAATTTGTTATCTCCTTCTTCACTCCTCTTAACTTATCCATCACATTTAATTTTCTTTCCCTAACTTTTATGCGGTTCATTAAACATTTACTTGTGAATAAGTGAAAGCTTTTATATACACCTACTTGAGTATATACAGTTTAAGCTATAAGTAAGCTCTTACGTAAAAAGGAGAAAGTTACTTTCCAAACCTAAATACATTTTCCTATGGCGTGAAAATGCTTTATGGCCATTGACCATTGTTTCTCAACTACGAAGGTGCAAAATTTTTCTTCCTGAGTGCGGGTAAATTAGAAGTAGAAAGCTTTTTAAGCAACATTGGAAAAGTTTTAAAATTATGACTGCGAAGCCAAAACAAAGTGTTTCCTTACAAATACAGTATTCGCCAGCTAATTTGATTTCAGAAATCTTAAAATTAATTAAAATGTAAAATTTCTTTGATTCGTTTGAAATAATTTAGCAAGCGATTAGTGTATTTTTTTCCGTTTTAGTATTACAAAGTTCAGACTTCCTGTATTAGTGTGACAAATTATAGAGTGTAAAGACAAGCGGGCTGAATGGAAATCTTCACTAAACCACAAAGATGTGTTTTCCCCAATTTATTTAGTTTGGTTTAAAAAAAGTAAGACAAAAAGTTTTTCGCTACCAAGTTATATTGTTTTGATGTTATACTGGTTATTCTATTCTTCGCATGGAAGTAAAAAACTTAAGTTCAGAATTGAAGAGTCTTTATGAATTCTGTCTAGAATCATGTAATTTGTCAGTTTAATCACACACAACACAATAAACCGCTAAGCATTCGTATGTGTGAAAGTACAGATTTGTTCTCATATACCGTTATGTGGTTAGCAAGCGAACCGAACTTTGCAAGATATTCACGCTTCTGCTTGTTTACCTGGCATGCGAGAATTTTCAATGAAACTTGCTCAGTTTATTTTCATTAACTGTGTGCTGTGGTATTTATAACGATATGTATAGCGGAAGTTGTTATGTGCCAAAGTGTTTCTTGCGGTTCATCAAGAAGTGACCTGATTTTTGCGGCAACCAGACAGGAGGATAGCCAAACAATTTTAGACACCTGTTACCTGTGTGCAGACGAGTGGCGTGTGGCATATTAAATTTAATTAAATAGTGCATTACGCGGAAGCAGCTGAGAAGGCTCCTTGCTACAGTGTAGGTGAGAAATAGGTGTGAAACCGTTGTATAAAGGTAAGAAAACGTTATTTCAATAATGTGGGAATTCTCTGTGAGTCGCGGGTTACATGATTTTATAGAGCGTGATTGAACGTTGCTCAAGATGAAATTCTTTCATAAAATATTTCTTATAACGTTTATGAATTACACAAACAAGAGCAAATAATTCAGAAGAACGAACTGTTACGTGGTTGTCAACTCATCCGAAAAGAATCATCCTAATCGTTAAAAGAAAGGTCTGAATATTGATAAAGAACAATTTCTGAAACTAATAACCTTTTATGTTACCCAATGAAATCTCGTACTACGATTATTTTGAGAACAAAATATATGAAAACGCCGCAAACCATTTTCAACATAAATTTTACATATTTCAT
Source organism: Bactrocera neohumeralis (assembly GCF_024586455.1). Lineage (NCBI taxonomy): Eukaryota > Metazoa > Arthropoda > Insecta > Diptera > Tephritidae > Bactrocera > Bactrocera neohumeralis. The sequence goes on along the minus strand of NC_065921.1, from coordinate 4,559,635 downwards.
TTCTATTTCTTCTTCACATAATTAGTCACTTAAAAACTTCAAAATATCATAAGCTTCTTTCAGTGGTGTAAACAGATCGAATTGATTTCATCATTTCTTCATTTATTTTATTTTCTCATAAACTAATCTTGAAATCATATTAAAGTTTTATGATAAATGCGCTTTGGTGGCACTTATTACTCTGCCACATATAGCAAAAAATTAAAGCTCTGCCACAGTATAAAAGCTTTTATTGCTTATGTGTCAAAAACACACAACCAACACTAAAACTATCAACGAAGCACTTTCTGGTAAAACAAATCACCCATAAAAATCCTCTTCATTGAAGCATAAATAAATTTTTATGCAAAGTTGATGAGAAAAAATTCTATTGATTGAAGCCATTCAAAGTCATTTATGGTATTAATATTACGGTACAAGACATAAGCCGAGAGGAAATCACAAATTTTGTGATACAAAGAACTACCGAAAAATTTAATATTTAAATACGGTAAAATTCAAGTCTGAAATCTGAAGTTTCCATATTCCAATATACTAAAAGTCAATATATTAAAAAGCTTTTGCTTTTGCTGTTGCTGGCCGTTTATTATGCTTGCCTTACATACTCAAATGAAACTCTGCCTAGTCGAAGAGTTGTCAAATTTTGTAACCACAAGCATGTAAGCTCTTACAACACCTGCTTAAAAATACAAACACCTAAGTTTTCCAAACCGGTTGTTGTTTTTGTTAGGTGATTTATTTGGAATACCCATTGGCGTGCTTTTCACACGCTGGTTCAATATGCTCACAGAGGACAAATAGCTTCAGCATACTAAACTATTACTTCCACATACCACCATACTGACGTATACCATATATAGCACTCCACAGTGTGTACACAGAGTGTAGACCTCGTCATATACCCAACATAAAACCCTATAGCGGTTTGCTTACCACACGGCGCTCAGATGCATCCAAGAAATTTGTAACAAAATTTTATTGGCAATTGACTTAGAGTCGAAATTCGTAATTATCCTTAGTAAAGTCGCAATCATAAATTTCAAGGCATACAAAGCTTGCCACGAGAAGGTCGTAAATTTTGTGAAACACTTTGCTTTTGTGCTGCATATGCAATTAACTTCAATATGGCTGAAGTGATTACCAACAACGGATAAAATAGGAATTAATCTGTGAACATGTGCAAACACGGTTAAGTCTTTATTATGTGTTAGTAGGCGACTAGTGCTCCTTTTGGTTGCTTGCATAAGTCGCCTTTAATATTTCAAACTACGGAGCGATACAATGACAATGCCAATATTAACAGCGCTGTTAGTTATTGGTTTATACTGAAAATATAGGATTTTAGTGTGTTAAGTGTGTCATGTTAAAATATCTCAGAATTATTTAAAATTTCAAAAAAGATAAATCAGATACTGAACCATGATGAATCTGAAATATGTAAGCAAACCATATCACCATTAAATTAATGAAATGGGATCATAAAAAATTCACAACCGAATTATATTAAATTATGTTAATCATATTTTTCAAAAGCGACAGCTAAAACGTCAACAAAAATTCATGACCACCATACAAAAAATCTTCTCCAAAAATGTATTTATTGAAACGCATAAAAATGCGTAAAAAATGTTCAATGCGACGAGGATTTGAAAGGAAATTGTGCTGAATGCTCAAGGAAAGTGGCAAAAGATTTATTGGCGGCTAACCATGTGAATACATACATATGTCAGGATGGCAAAGGAGCGAAAAATGTACTGGGCAACCTTCAGACATTCTGTGATATCATCTAGTGACACTGACATTTCATGATTTTCGTGTGCCAATGCAGCACAAACCGTAATGTAAGTAAGTACTAAGTACTATTGCAGTGCAAATTTAGTCGCAAATATGGAAAATCATTGCAGAAATGTGTTGCTCGTTTCAGGGTAAAGTTTATACTATACGTGCTATATGATCTAAATATATTTTATCATTTGCAATTTTACAAAAGTTTCTAAGTATTGTATTTAAGGTTTAGTTGAACAAGGACAAGGCAGAAACGACGCCAGGCTGCTAACAAATGATGCGAATTTTTTAGTGGTAAAGAACACAGATGAAAATCGAAAATTATGAAGTTTACACATTAAGTGTCAATTATATAATATACAAAGAACAGTTCTTTCGAGTATAGCACCAGCGAGATAAGTAGGTAAGTCATGATATCTTGTTATTAAAATTTTTACAACCCTTATCTTATTTGTTGCTTGTTGCTCAAATTTCCAACAATGATAGCATAATTCATTTATATGGGCATAAATGGCAATGATGAACACATACTCTGTAACAATTTATTAAGAATTTTAAATGAGAGCCAAATATATTAAAAAGAAAAACTCTAATATTTTCAGACGTTTAGTTACGTATCCGTCATGGAGCACCAACACATGTGAAGGTATAGTATGTGATGTGTGAATTCTGAGTTCATATCTTTAAAATCAATGTAATCGCGAGAGCAAATTTTGACTTATGTATTTTTCATTTACACACATTTTATAAAAGCTTTCTAGAGGGAAGCTTTCTTTATTGGAAATAGGTATTACTTGTCCTTTTAATTGCCATAGAGACTTATGTTCTACAGTTTCGTTTTTAACCAATAGTTACAAATTTATTTTGATGTAGTATTTTATAAAATAGTAATTGTTTCAAAAGGGACTAATTTAGAATTGGATATTTGGGGTTATGCTTCAACAAACAAAAATTGCCTCACCAAGGGGAATTGAAACGTAAGATTTGAATACATTATAAATTGATGTATGCATTCCTTCATTCCCATCATTGTCTGTGTACGTGCTAAGTAACCAACATCATACGCACCATGCATTACTTGTGCTATCCGTATGGGTCAATATTATTTTGTTACTTACCAGTAGTATGTATGAGTGAATACCATTCACACATTTAATAGACCATTGAGTTTTATGTAGCATGTAGAATTATACAACCAGTGATCGAAGGAATTGCTTTGATAGCAATCTCATGAAAACACATTATTTGCATTCCTTTCCTAACATGGCTGAATACTTTGTTAACAAAGGACAGATATATTAGTGACAACAATTTGCAGTATCTAGGTATGCCGAATGTATGGTGCTAACCTTTTTTAAAAGACTTTCAATAATTATATAAACATATTGAACAAACATGTATGTATGCAAAGGAATTATGATATGCTGGTATATGACATGGTGATATGCTTTTAGTATAAATATGTCAAGCTTTGAGTTTTCTGCTAATTATATTCGGGTAACTCAAGTGCTGCAAAGGATGCTTAATAAAAATTTATAATACTGCTGATCCATCTCTCGTAAAATGTTCAAATGCTAGCATAGCAGAAGAACGCAGTATTGAAACTAAGTTCCATTGGTCAGAAGTTTCTGTTAATAGTAATTACAAATACAAGCAAATTAGGGATTTGAATATTTTTGCGGAAAATTGCTCTTACTAATATATTTGTACAGGAAAAGTGTTTGCTTTTACTCCTAATCTACCGTTATGACTACTTTGTGTGGCAAGCGAAAACCATTCTCATTGCAGTTGATGAAACATGCTACCGAAAGAAATTAAAACTTCGCGGCATCTAATCACTGAAACTACTAAGCAGCAGTATGGCTGCAATCTTCAGCGACTCCAAGCGGATTTGTATTCTCAGCGATTTAAAATATGGTTGGCGTTGGTGGAACAACTTAGGCGACATATTTCTAAACCTCATCACTTAACAGTTTGTGACCGTTGTTAACAGCACGCTTTAGTGAAAACAAAATTTTTCGCTTGCATGCCGCAGCTTTTGGTAATCAAAGTTTGCTGCGAAAATATTTTTAAGCCGATTAATGAATTTATAATCATAAGCTAGAAGACCATGGCACTATATTAATTTCAAAGCAGCGATATGATTGCAGTATTTTCAATTTTGCTATAATTTAAAGTTCATGGCTATATTGCTTTATAACGTTTAAAGAATGAAATCCGAGAAATATTTAAAGGCTTATTTTTTATCTCCATAATTTAAAACAAAAAAATTTAAATAAAAATAAAAAGAATAATTTTTTTAATTTTTACAAAAGAGAATTATCAATTAAGACTATAGAAATCATTTTCAATGATCCAATAATCGATAGCTGAAAACTTTAGTGAAGGCAAACGAACCAATGTGGCCAACACCTCAATGTGGTTTGCGGTATTATAACTTTACTGTGGCTATTCGGATGAACTTTTCATACATGTTTTTCAAAAATAATTTCAACACTTTTGAAAGTTTGCAGCCATGAGCCATTTGTATCGCTTTTTAATTCGATTCAGTGCAAAAAATAAGCAGTTTCTAGCTAAAACATTCAAACGGCAATGTGTGTATGTATTTTCAAAATTTTATCTATCTGAACGAACGTTACACGAAAAATCTGTTTGTCCCAATATTTGTTTTACAAGCATTTTTTACATACACATAAATATTAAACTAGTATATCTTTCAAAGAACATAAAATATCTTTGGTTGGGAAGCTTCCATTAAAGAGTTAAATTTTCTAAACTGAAATTTGTGCATTTTTGGTTGTTTGTATGTACATTCTTCAGTATTACCCTTTTCAATGTTCGTTTTCTTTTTATCCTTGTAATTTTAAAGTCTCAAGTTGCAAATATTTTGTATATATTTTTGGAAGGCTTCGATTTAAAGCAGACACACCAAACCAAATTATTTGTTATGCAATTCATTTCAAGACAAGTAAATAAGAGCAGCGAATTGAGTAGCAAAGGAATTGTATCACACAAATATCACATTTGACTACTCCTATTACTGTTGATCACGTACTCATTGGCATCGACATACCTGGTGCCACCTTGGCGCTTTGGCCCTTCAACCCCCTCAGCATGTAGGCTCGACAGGGCATAGTTTCAGCTGTTTGATTGCGCTTGACACGCGATTTCGTGGCGCGTTGTAACGGATGCTTCAAAGGATTTCATGCGGATGTGGTGGAGAGGTGGTGAAAGTGGAGAAGTGATAACGAGGTTGAATTCGCACGGAACGCGACGTGAAAATATTGGCGCCCAAACTGCAAAGCTCTCAGCTTGCTCAGCAAACAATTTGCAGCGGTCTGAAAGCGCAAACTGAAAGAAAATTCGCGAAACCTCATAAAAAGCTGAGATTTTATTTTTATTCACCATCTCGTTTTCATATCGGCACCTAGCTTTTAACTCTTTTTATTACGCCTCAGCAAGGCGGGGGCATTTCAATACTTTTTGGCTTCATTACCAACAGGATGTAAGTGGCGATAACGAGCTGTTGCTGACTTCGACTTCGGTCGCTTTGAGGATATACTTAATATTGGTGTTTACTACATGCGTTTAAAAACGTGTATGCAAATCACAGCACCTGCAACACTGGGTCTCCATAATTCGATAGAATGTAAACAGTAGATTTAGTATCACTGGACCTAAAGAAAAAATAAATATAAAATAACCCACATATCAGCACACTTATTCAATGGGATAGGACACTGCCTTATTTTGCCCCTTACAAATACAATTTGGTGTTTGCAAATCTTATTGAAGTACAAATATACAATGAATAGGTAAGTAAAAGTCAGAATGCAAATGAGAATCACGGATGTGAAGTATCAATTTCAATCATCAGTACTGGCATAACTAACTTTTAAAGGAAACGGGTAAGAGAGGTAAAAAGTAGTTCTTTCAAGGAGAACAAAAGATGTGGAAATAGGTGTGTCTGCAATAATATTGTAATTGACATCAGCTGCCAATTTTGATCCGAATACAGACAAAAAGCGGACAGATGCTTTCTGAAGACATCTGTTATTTACGGAACGAGTTTGCTACGTATACTGCCAAAACTTCTACAGTGAATACAACCATATTTTATGTTATATGCACTCTTACTAGTGTAGCGTTAAACCAAAATTAGCTTGTTGACATTTAGATCTGTTTGGATTGGCTTTCTACTAACAACATCAAGAGATACCGAGCAGATCTGTAAATTTTTTAAATAAATATATAGATTATGTATGATAGGTGGTCAGTTGCAAGTTGTGATATTATATATTGATTAAGGTTAGTATAGGCACAATTCTAATGCACGCTGCTTAAGATATTTTCCTTGAATATTTTGCTGAGGCTTTTAAAGATTGCCTTGCAATCAAACTTTCCACGTCTACTTTCTATTCACAGTTGCTCTACATGGTAGTCCTTGCAGGCCCATATAGGCATGAAAAAATCGTGGAACAACTCTTGAAAATGAAAGTTGATGATTGCAGAACGGCTAGCACACTCCCACATTACCTCACATCGTCACCCGGCTCCCCTTCGAAATTTTGTTGCACTCATTTCTCAACGTTGGACGGTTGGTTGGTTGAATAAAGTGCTCATGCAGCAATGCCAGTGACACTCAGTGGTCATCCATGTCGTAAACTCTCAAGTTAACTTGACCCAACTCAGAGTGGCATCTACTTGACGCATCCGCTTTCTTGCAGCTTCGCCAAACGCCTCTTAGCACTCGTTCACACTTACTTTGGATGACTCTGCGCTGGGTCTCTCCATTGTTGATTGCACTATAATAAGCAGAGATAGGCTACAAGAAAACTATTTGTGAAAACAAAAAAATAATAAATGCAAAGACAGGCAGAGTGGACTACAAATTTGTCAAGGAGCGGCAACAACAAATCACATACAGCAGCTATTGCATTCAAACTTAACCGGGAGAGCTAAATAAAATCTGCGACGTGCAGACACTTTTGAGTATGTCTTTACACTTTTGTTACATGGTTTCTTCCAGCAAGTGCCGCACTTATTCAATTGCAGTGGCTGCTTAAGGCCTCGTTACAAATTATTATCATAAATTCTTTACTCTGCAAGTGAAAGATTCACAGTAGATGATGTGAATGTGTAATTATGTGAACCCTTTTTCTGTTGTTGAAGAGTATTTAACAATCAAAAGTGTCCAATAAATATGATGAAAAGAGTATTTGTAATGGCTTGAAAAAATTAAATTAAACAACCCTGTTTTAAAGAAGGTCAATAACGATTTTTTTGTAACCTTAACCTTTTAAACGATATTAACGATTAAAGTTTGTTTATATTATAGTAAAAAGTTTCTTATGAATTGAATAACTCAACGATTTCCTACAAAATCTGCGGAACGTAATGTTTTTTCCAGTAGTTGGAAGTGAGATTCAAATTTTTCTATCTGAGAGACGGCGGAGAGCCGCGTCATTACAATTAAGAGCTCATACTTAAAGGGCTTTCTTAGAGATGTCTATCAACCAATTTTGCGTTTTTTTTTACCTACCGTAATATATATATACATACATGTATATTGAACATATTTATAACGACCTTGGATATGTAAAATAATAGTGATTATGGATTAAGCTTCTCAGAAACAAGAACTAACCAAAAGGTGCAACGCTCTCACGGAATTTTTTCTCATTTCCATTTCTATTGCTGATTTGTGTATGTTGGCTGAAACCCACTATTTACACAGGTGCACAAAGCGGGTGAAGTGTACAAAGAAGAGTGTAAGGAATCAAGTCGGTACAATACATTCAAGAAAAGTTTGTTGCAAGCAAATAAAAAGCGGATGGTGGCGGTTGGTGCTCATTATGAATTGCTTTTCATGCCGAAATTGAAATAGTAATACCTTCAGGTACATAAGGCTTGTTAGTTATATAGGATCTTGGGCGAGTTTTCACCAGATTTTATTCATTCTAATTCTAATGCAATATGCACCATTATAAGAAAAACACGCTCTTAATTTTGTTAAGAAAACTGGCAGATACATTATTCGGTATAAAGTCACCGAAAGTTCGAAAATCGTTATACAAGGTATATGTGGGAAGTATTGACCCGACAAAACCCATTTGTAGTATAGAGAGATGCTACAATCAGAAAAGGATTCTTAATGATAGTTTCGGCAATAAGTCAACTATAAACAAAGGGTCCACTTTTTGAGTAATAACTCCACAAAAGTGTACGATATGTTTAGAATATATGGTGCGACATATAGCAATGGTTGTACCATAACAGTCATATACTATAAAGTATATTTTTATATATGTATAATATTAATGCGTTAGCCACGGCTACAAAACTCATTTAATGGCTAACCGCAAGGAGTGGAGGAATAGTTACTCTCTCCAGCTGGCGTAGAAGTTGGACACAGCTTGATTGCTGTACGCTTTCATATTGCTTTGGTTTATTATTAACTTTTCAGTTGCATTTTACGGTATTCTTCTTATTGCAATATGCGAAATTGAAATGAAAATGAAAAGTTAAAAAGCATAAATGCGAAATAATAAAGCAATAAAACGAGGAAACAATTATTTGGCGGAGAAAATTTGAGCGAGGGTTGCGAAAATGAGGGTAAAGTGGAAACAAGTGATGAAATAATTGTTATGGCAATAAATTAAACTCTTTTGAAGTTTTTTTGGTGAACGTGACTGCTGACTTAAATATCGGTGAAATTCGTAAGTTTTTCATTTTTTAAACCTAATCTTTTTATAAAATAAAAGTAGAATATGTAAGCGATGATATATGTATTACATAATATCCCATTTAACCTTATCAAACCTAGCACATTCATGGAAATCCGAGCACAGCTGGAAACTATGAATTAGTAAGCCAAAGAAGCTCATTTAGTCAAAGAAATCGCACACACATATTGAATTTGGACTCGCATTATGCCAAATCAGGGCTTACAATAAGCTGCCGCTTAGCAAATATTAGACAAAGTTAACGATGTTCAAACAATATTCGTTTGTATATATAAAAATTAATTTGAATATGGTGTAGTATACACTTTCTCCCCATATAATCTATTACTATTAGTGTATTGCATTTACATGAATACGCAGGTGTCCATGCAACAGTCAACCATTAATGGAACTGCTTACGGAATTTCAAGAATTTCACGATGTGCATGGGCTTTTAAAATACCAACAGTAATATATACTTACATACATATGATTTTACATAAAGTTACGAGTGCATGCTGGGCTATAGGAAATGTGGATATATACACACATATATTTAAACCAACAACAAATGCTTTTACATCCGGCTCATAATTACATTTGCTGCATGACGAAATGTCAGCTGCACATTATCAATCAAAAGCCATGAATTCCACTTTGAATGGTATTCCTGGTTTCCAAAATATGGCATGTGTGCATATTTTCCGTTCATAAAATAAGTATTTCATTCTGCGGTAGCATTTTTCTTCATATTTGCTCTTCTTTCAACTCCTTTTGCATTCGTGGTCTGATTAAATACACATGCTTTTGCGGCGGCAAAACAAACTGACTTACATATATGAGTGTGCCACCAGAGTATTTCGCAGTAAATGAAGTAATTCAACATATTTCACGAAATTAATTGCCCTTGCACATTCTAGTGAACGCCAATGGCTTTTTCAAAAAAAAAATGTAAAATAAATAAAACATTGCGGACTTTCTGGCATTATAACTTTACTTTAAATCTTCTTTGTCTACTGTAACTTGTAAAAAATATTATAAAATGGTCCAAAATTAATTTATAATCTACCTATAAAAAGATATTGCCACAAAAAGATCTAGAATAAACGAAATACTGCCATATATTTATTTAAAAATCTAGCTTGAAATAATATTATTGATTTAAATTGCTGCTTTATCCCAATGCTCGCATTTGAATGCACTGTAAAATATTTAATAAATTAAGTTTTAAACTCATTGTGCAATTACATTGCCCTTTATGACTCAATAATACCTGGTTTAAATGTAGTCAGTGCAATAGAAATGTGAATTTATTGGTTGCGATCACTAAATGGCAATAAAAATAAAGCGGCAAATATATTTGCAATAAACCATAGTCAATTGGCCACAAGTATATAATATATTATATCACAACTAATATTGCATGCATAAATTCGCAGAAAACAAATATCTACACAATGCAAATGTCAGTTTAATATTTTAACGCCAATAATTGGTGTGCACAATAGTGACAACAAAGCAACACTCCATATGTTGTTGTTATTGGCAAAATATGTAATCCAACTGCCTTTGTTTACAAAATAAAACGATTTCTGCAAAATATAGACATTTATTCAAAAGCAGTATGTTAATTTAAATAATTTTGTTTAATTGTATACAAATTACACTGTCGCAACCATTCACTGTTATTTATTTATTTTTGTGTTATTACTTTACAAATATGTGGGGGCACTTTATAATTACTCTGTGGACACTTGTGGAATTTAATAAACAAGTTATTCAATTTTACGGAATTCTAAATGCTGCCAACTATTTTTTTTTTGTTTAAAGCAAACTCTTATTGATATGCTTATATTGACAGAGATATATATGTAGTAAGATTAAAGTTGAACAAATGTACGCCTTTTGAAATTCCAGTCAACAGTAATAAAAATTACATAAGAAGTTGGAAAAACGTAAATTCTGTATTTGATAAAAGAATACTAGTATATCGATATAATATTTTATTGCCATTAAAAAAAAAAATTCTATAAAATTATGTCATAATAATTATGCGATATCCTAGACGACATAAATGAGTACTTGCGAAAAGCATTCTAAACACCTTACTTAGCATTAGCGAAAATTTTAGTTATTCACAGAAGCAAACTTTTAGCTGGAATCCTACTTGTTGTAAATAAGAGCACAATAGCATTGCAATTATTACCGTTTATAAGTAAGGCTGTGAAAAATTTTTTAATCTGCCCGCCAACATGCTCACCAACTGCTAACGGCGGCTAAAGCTGAAGCTGCTGAACCCTGAGTGCGTGCTAATGTTTCTGAGGCTGACGCAACCGCAAACATTGCCGCAGCAGCAACCGACCTGCCACCAGCATAATCCCAGATGAGACCACAGAGACAACAGCAGAAGACAAATGTTTTTGCGTAATCACAAAAAATTTCACTACACCGAACAAACGAAGCAGAGCTATATGCGTAAGCAATTTATGAGGCATTATCAAACTTTTCCAACAAACTTTTATTTATTTATTTAATTATTTCTTTATTTTTTAGTTCATTTTTCTACGGTCTACATTTACCGCAAATCTGTGGTAAAACACATATAATATGCTACATTAATAAAACCAAATATGATGTGATCCTCAAAGACTCAAAGTAAAATAAGTAATAAAACTCTATAAAATCATAGGAAAGCCTTATTTTAAACTCATTATACTTGTATGCTCTATCGGCCCTTCTGAGGGAAATTAATTCTGGCACCAGAATTACGTAAATATGAAAATATGGGTTTAGAAATTCCATTTTTGTATTTTTTTTAAGATCAGTGACAAAGCCTAAAGAAATAATTCAGTTAAGCAAATATAAAAACTCACATATTATCACCTTTATATTAGGTATATGATCATTCTTAACAAATACTTCTATTCCATATAATATTTAAAATTGTATCGTCCATGTACGTACACATAGCTGTATGAACTATATATATGTGAGCACAAAGGCAGTAAAGTATACAACATGTCGTATACGTAATTTTAACATAACAAAGAAAATCAATTCGGCTTTCAGTTGCTCCACGGTAAATAGATTCTATAAGAAATTACTTCCTTGCAACTGCAGCCGTGTAGAACGTAGCAAGCTAAATATACACCCATTTGTAGCACATGAGTGTAAGAAGGCAATATTCAATCGGAGGATAAATTGAACACAAATTGCTTACTTGCAAGTCATTTAAGAAGGCTGAAAGCAAGTGAAGAAAATTAAATAAATTTTTAAATTTCGTAAACTTGTTTATTCTCGCATGCATTGACTTCAGAAGATGCAAAAAGACTATAAAATGTTAATAATGCAGCAAAGACGCAAAAGAGCCGAAGTAAAAAACCAAGAAAAATTGTTTATTTGTCAACATTCGTATTTATCTAGACGTGTTAGACAATATTCATCCGGGAGATGCAGGTAGTGAGGAGTATAGAAAAGTGTTCGACTTTTAAAAATAACTTTGAGGATATACTTTTAGAAAAATAATTTCTAATGCTGGAAAAATATGGATTTGCCTCATTCGTGTGGGACATAATCAAGCGAGCTTAATGATATACATTCATAAGCAAATATTGCTACATATAGTTTTTTTGTGTTGCTGCAACAGGTGCGTCTCTGCATTTTTTGATTATTTTCATATTTCTCAGATATTGATATTTCTTTGCAAAAACTTTGTTAACAAACTAGACATACAGTCTCACCGATACTGCTTAATTTAATTTAATTATTCTGATGAGAAAAGTTTGGCAAATATTTACATATGTATACGAGTATAATATTTCCATCTTCATAGTAATAAGCAATTGCTGTCATTTTAATTACAAATATATGAGCTACATTTCTCCGTCTCTGTATTTCAGCACATTAATATAGTAGTTAATATGAAAGCAGCAGAAAACTTCAATATAAACTGTAAGTTTTATCAAAATATTGTGTGATGTTTATACCAGGCTTACCTGATAACCGGACATACAAATTCAATGTAAAAAATACAACTGTGTGTTATAATTCAATAATTATGATGAATTCTGCATTAATAAAACATTTTCAAAAAAAGAAGATTGAGCTTTTTGAGTTATGTAACTCTAAAATATATATTTTAAAATTGTAAGTTCACTATCACGAGATATAACCCAGAAATATTACGGAAAATAAAGAAACAGGAAATAACTTTCAATTGTGTTACCTTGCTCACTGAATACTCCCATCACTAGACCACTAAAATCTTAGTGATATTTGCTTATACATATGTAGTATGTAAAATTAATGCAGTGGACGTTTGAGAGAAGATATATTCAGCCAGCTGACAGATTAAATTTGTTTATGTTTATTTCAACTGATATATAATTACTCTTTGAGGCACGTCACTTCTAGCAACTACATTGAACAATCAGTATTCATTTAATTTTCTGTCTTCCAGATTCAAACTCTTCATCATGAAAGAAGATTTAAGATAAATGTACAACTACAGTTACATTATTGAGATTTGCTGGTCAACGTCATTAGTAGCCAGAACATACGTACGTTCCAAAATCAATATCAACATATTTGACATGTATCGCCAGAAGGACTAAATGATGACCAACTGCATAGCCAAGGCGTGGCATTTACTCGTCCACTAACGTATTACGTTGTCAGTTTGGCCGTTGTCGTAATTGCCGAAACACAACAGCATTGCATGTAAGAAGGTGTATCCAGCAGGTAAACCAATTTCATGAACTGCAAGGCGCTGGACATATTTTCTTACATTACTGCTGTGCACGCAGCATATCAAGGTGAAGCTTGCGATGCGGCCACAACTCGGTTATGCACTTGGCGACTGTAGCGAGCAAAACCACAAAGGCAGACAATCAAACACACTTTCTTATAAACACACGCTCAAGTCTACTGAGAGTGGCTACAAAGTGAGTGGATTACATCCAACAGTGATTGTCTGGCAGAAGGGATTCGAGAACGGCAGGTCGACATTTAGCAAAGACCACATACTATGAACACCTCGTCGAACCTGCAATGACACAGAGTGATTTTGATGTTGTACCTCTTCTTCAGGATGTCCGCGTCGACTTGAAATAAATTAAAAACCAACAAATTCATTTTAACTTACTCCCGTATACGAAATTCGTATCTGTGCATAAAAAAATTAAAGTGAGCTACGAATGGCTGTAAAATAGCTCACCATGAAACCATTTTTCATAAAGAGTGTAAAACTCATAGTCGATACAAACTAGAGCATTTCTCTTATCGCCTGTTTCCCATTTGAGTCGTGTACTATCTTATTTACTTTTTATTTTTATGTAGAAGTTTCTACATCCGTTGATATATTTCTAAGGAAAAGAGAAAATTGCGCAGAAGATTACCATTATGAAATTCACCGGCTTGTTGAGTGCACTTCCTTCCGAATGCTTTAGAGCGCATAATGGCATACTTCAGTCCTCTAGACCACTTTCTCCCCCAACCGTCATGCCCTGAGCCACAATCTATTATATTCATAAGTTACTTGCTTGCTTATTTTTCTTGGCTACAAATGGCTACTATGATAGCCACTACATAGAGAACCTATTGACTAAGACAAAATACTCCAAGCAGATGAGCGAACAAAGTTATACAAGAGGGATAGAAAAATGTAAAAATATATGTGTACAAGGACAACCACTGTAATTGCAAGAAAGGAACACAGTGCATGGGCTAAAGTACTAGAATGTATAAACTTGATGCATTAGAAGTGGAAGTAATTGTTATTTGATGAAGGAAGATTTAGTATAATTTCATTGTTGCATAAATATGAACAGCTTGTGTTCACTACAAAATGAAAAACTTCATAAGGATGATAGAAGCTCAAGGTATATAAGCAAAAACTAAAGTAGAGCAGGAAGCAACTCTTTTATGCATCTTAACAGCATTTTCATTGCCTTTATATTATATAATTATGTGGTGGTGATCGAAGTTACAAAGTCAAATTTCATTAAATAATGAGAAGCCAGTATGAGTTCTAGATGACAATGCGTCAAACGAGAAATAAAATGTTTATGGGCCATTCGTTATATGATTATGTTTATAAACTTCCCATTACTTATTATTTATTTTGTTCTTAATATTTTTCTATTAGCTACAGAACATTTTATTAACTTTTACACCTAAGACTTAATTAAGCAATAACTATACATTTTATATTTACATCAGCGAGCCGAAGGTCCTGGCAGCCAGTGCTCCTTTTTTCGTGGAAAAGTAATTGTATTATTGTTTCACGTTTTATAAATAAAAATAAATAAAATAATAAAACATTTGTACGCTTTGCTTTAGGTCGCCACCAGTTGCGTTGAGAATGTCTGAAGTGGTTGCGACAATCCTATGACAATAAAGCACCATGAGCTGCAGTAAAACATTTAACCTTGTCACGGTTAATTTGTTCATGTGTTCTCATATTGATGTTTGCCCTTGGGTTTAAACGCGTTAGAGACACGATGTATGTCATCTGAGTTATTCCACGTACTGAACGTGTTGGACGGAGTGAGTTCTCATTGTCAAGATTTTATAGCTTCAAAAACGGGTAATAATCTAATATTAAACTATCCTATCAGATAACATCTGTAATGACGTCAACAATAACATTATGGTCGCAAAATTGTCAGTTATGACTAGAAAGAATTAGTTAAAATTCGCAAACATAAACAATGGTGTTTACTAAGGTAAATTTAGAAAAATTGCACCGCTAGCTGTGAAAACTAATCAAATAGCAATCACTATTAGTAGTTGGAAAAAAAGCACTAATGTGGTGAAGCCAGACGAATTTATTATTTATATTTACACTGCAAATTATCATTGTATTTAAACGAAATAGCGAAATTAGTTTGTAATTCAAGCGTAAATGTGAAAAGATAAACAAAGCGGATTAGTTGAAGGTAAATAATGGATAAATAATACTTGTTGTTGTTACAGTTATTTCAACCATTCGCATTTGCTTATTTTAATGGGATTTTCATTCAGCAAACTGGCATGGATATTACTCATACGTCCTGCGGACACCAGTGTGTTGATAGTATATTTCTTCGAAAAATGGTGATACGCTCTTTTTCCTTTTTTCTCCTGAAACTTGTTTTTTTGCTTTTTTTTGAAAAATAATGCTAACGAACGTGTATTTTATAATAATTATAACATGAAATTTTACATAAACTACAAACACATAATTTTGTTATACATATATGTAAATTATTCTCTAAAACAATTTGGTACGTGGAGAAGTGAAATGATAAATCAAAAATGGGTTAACGCAAACAGAAAATAATTACAAAATTTTTGTCTGCATTTTCAAGGATTTTTCAACAACAAAAACTCTTCAGTAAATAGAAAATAAGGTTTGATGAGAACAAGAGTTTAAAATCAATTTTGCATTGGCAAATTTTTAATTCATTTACTTCCTTTTTCAATAGATTTACTACTGTTGTTTCCGGCTTCAACACCACACCAAGTAGGAAGTTAACATTTTTGCTTTTTGTTATTTATGCATTAGATGTATACTTTAAAAATTCTGTTCATATACTTATTTGTAGAAAAAAATTTGATTTCCTGCAGTTTGTTTTAAAATATTGTACTCAGCATAAATCATTTTTGGGTTACGGCAATGACTAGACAAAATATAAAGTGGAGTATGTATATTTCACTAAATATTTTTATGGTGCTGAAATTTATGACCTAGCAAAATTTTAGTTTTCCTTCCTCCCTGTAGGTTACATTTCTCTCTCTGTAATGTATGCTCCATACAGCGCTAATATTTCAGAAAATTCTAGATTTTGCAAAAAAATTAATTTTGACAATTTGAAAAAGTTTGCTTCGAAAGATTAATATTGAGCCTTTTTATGCCATGAACAGGGTTACTCAGTTTGCAAAACCGAAAAGCAAACGTCAGAGACCCTATTATATACATACACATAATATTTTTGTATGTTGTATATGTACGAAAACTAGTTACTTAGTGTTTGGAATATCAAACTGGAGTGCTGACACGTCATTCTCCTCAAACAATATTTTTTAATCAAATTACACAAAAAAAACCCACAGCAAAAGTACATAATTACAAAAAAATCTCAAGCACTTCTAGACTCAAATGTGAAGCGACAAGAAACCCGAAAAACTTTCAATTAAAGTGCAATAAAATAAAATTGCATTTTTTTCACACTTCTCCAGGCTTTTTCTGTTATGTACTTTCTTTTAATCGTAATATGTACCAACACTTTTTCCACTTATAAAATAACTTGGAACCACCTACTACAACTGTTTTACTGTATCAAACAAATGTAAAAAAAAACGGACATTGCCAACAAAATCAAAAACGGGTAAGTAAAAGGAGAAATGAAAAGAACAATAATCGAACTCACTGTAGACAGAGGGCATTTGTTTATAACAACGCGACTGCAACTAAAAAATTGGCAGGAAGTGGAAGTAAAATGGAGTAAGTTTTACGAAATAGAAACTGCGATTGGTGAAAATGGACTAAACTGTGTCTAGAGGAACTAACGAATTCAAATATTTATTTGGAGGAGAAGTATGCAATTCTATAACAAAATTCTGAAGAAAACCCGGAAATATTAATTCAAGTTAGAAGGGAATTATGAATGAACAGATGTGAGATAGAAATATTGGGCTGAAGTTTTGCACAACTTTCAAAGTCATGAGCTTGTGTCTGTTTTTTTGCGAAGAATTCACATGACAAGCGTAGCAAACGGAAATCGTAAATGTTGATGGAAGCTCAAAACTAAAACACGCCAATTTAAGACAATTTAATAGTTAAAGTGCTTGTGCAACATTGCGTATACGTAATTTATGTGAAAATAAAAGTAAATTGATGGCTGTCCACACTCCAAAAGTTGCAATAAATCTACTTATATGACTTTTAAGTGAATTCGTACAGTTTTCTTAGACAGTATTTAGTATGAAGAACCAATACACATAATTAAAATTTCTTCATAAAAGGAAATAACTTTAATTCTCTAAACAGTAAACAGTACTGGTACACTCAAATAACACTCCATAGAGAAAAATACCAATAAATATAAGCTTGCTCTGCCTGCATGGAATGAAAGAAGTAAGCTTTCTCTTCAAAGAGCATTCTTTCATCCTCCTGAGCGGCCAACTAGCCGAGTTTCGTAAAGTGCTTACTCCACACCTTCACCGAACTTAAATTGCACAGAAGCTAATGAGGAAACGATATCATGATGCAATCTTCATACCTCACGACTCACCTTACCCCTCACCGCAGCGGTTTCGGTGTAATTCGCGAAATTTGGGGTACCTGCAGCGTATCTGACATGTCCTACAAATTTACGCTCATTTCTTATCTGTGTTCCATTATCAGACAACATAATTGCTTGCTTTTTCTGCTCCAGCTACTCGAATCATGCTGCAAAGAAATGTTACGAATGTTGTTTGCATTGCAGTTTGGCAGAAGTTCTCTGCGAATGAATTCAATTGAGATTTTACAAAACTAGGGTGTTCAAAAAATTAAAAAAAAAAAAACAATTGTTCAGACAGCAAGAAAACACGAAAACCTATAATATCGGGTGATTTTTTAAGAGCTTGATAATGCAAATTCATCGGTTCTTTATTTGAAACAGATTGGTTCATGATTTACAATGTTGACCGCGGCTGCGTCTTTTAGCAAGCATTTCGGCCGGAATAACGAACTTCTTCGAGAATGAATAATTCTGGCTTATTTCTGTAGACTTTAGACTTGACGTAGCCCCACAAAAAATAGTCTAAAGTCTACAGAAATAAGCCAGCAACTATTCCAGCTTTGGAAGACAACATTTCCGAAGAAATTCGGGCTATTCCGGCCGAAATGCTCGAAAAAGTTGCCCAAAATTGGGCTTTCCGAATGGACCACCTAAGACGCAGCCGCGGTCAACATTTAAATGAAATTATCTTCAAAAAGTAAATGTCATGAACCAATCTAACGTTTCAAATAAAGAACCGATGAGATTTTGCAAATTTTATGCGTTTTTTTTTAGTTATCAAGCTCTTAAAAAAAATCACCCGATATAATACCCTTCACAGATACAAAAATTCTTTACAATAACATGATTCCAATTATTCAGTTTGTTTGGCAGCTATATGCTACGAGGGCTGCTATATACATATATTATGGCTTAGGGCAACTCTAAGTGTTGCCAGGTGCAATCTGACATGACAATTGAAAAGTTTGACATTTTTTAGCATAACATCACTAAGAACGGAATTAACTCGTGAACATTTTCGTGCGATCATTTTTCACAACTTTCGACGTGAATTATCACGACAAGAGTGCATCGATTAACTAAAATCTTTGTATGGCTATGAAGCACCATCCTATAGCACAGTGAAAAACTGGTACAACGAATTCAATCGTGGCCGACGCTCGCTCAAAGACGAATTCCGTGAAGGTCGTCCAAAAACAGCCAAAACAGAAAACAGAAAACATCGATGCCGTACGTGAACTGATAATGCAAGACCGTCATGTAACATACCTTCAGATAGAGGCATGCCTATGCATTTCTCCCACCAGCATACATTCGATATTGCATGAACACCTGGCCGTAAAAAGGTTTGTTCTCGTTGGAACAATTTGACAATCGCTCAAAAAAAGGCTGGTGAGGATTGGTGTAAAGAAATGCTGAAAAAATACGATCGCGGTGATGAATGGACGTACGGAGGGATAGACAGACGCACATCTATCAATAAACTGCTCATTGTGAGGTTCAGAAAGTACAACGATTCATGTTTAATGCTCAATTTATTGAAAAGAATAACAAGTCAAGCAGCTTATTTACATTTTCTTAAAAAGTAAAAAATTTGGAGACATGCGAGTAAATACACAGAAAAATACCTTGCTTATTATTAATAATTAATTTTCCATTGCCACCAACAATACCGATAGCTTATTATTAAGCCCTATGTAGGCAGTTGTTGGAGGTATGTGACAAATGCAATTAATCATTGCCTGTTAAATCAAGTCATCAGGGCAGCAATAAGCGTTAAATTCAGTGGTGTTCCAGTTCACTGCTTGCCGTTACTATTATCTAGGGATAAACTCAGCTACATTGAACGATATTTTGTTCTCTCGATGCCTGCTCATATTGTTTCCATCTCGCTGATCCAGTGCTTGCCATACTATGCCAACCAGCACATGATTCGATGCGAGCAATTCACTTTGAAGTTGCTCCCGGAATACCGCCATATTAAAAATCGCGGTTGCCAACAACACCGTCACTGCCATTGACATATTTGTTGCCGATGGAGTGCACATTTCCAGCCTTCGAATGTAGGGTTTGGTGCCTACCTAGCCAGTCTTTGTTTAGCTGGCAGCGTTCACCATTTGAAAGCGCGTGTTGACATTTTTACATTTCGCCGTCGCTTGCGATTCTTTTGCTCTTAACTCTATTGCGCGCTTACAGCCGTTGTTATTGTCGAGCTGTCGACTACAATATCCGATCGTGTATGGACAATGAGATTGGACGTGGAACCGGATGTGAAGACGCGGATACATCAATTGATGGTGCTATGTTGTTGTTGGCTCAGTGGACATCATTTCTGTTTCCGCTTGTATTTCGCCTTCCGGCTATGGTACATTGCTACCGTGTCCTCTCCCGCGACGGCAGCTTTAAAACAACTATAGACGCATCTTTTGGCATCTCCTTTGCGCCTTTGGCCGTCTGCCCATTCATTTGATTTATTGCCGGAAACACTCCGGCAAGCTAAATTCACTTTCCAGTTTTAATAAAGTTTCTTTTTGTTGCCCGTTTTAGTGGGATTTGTTTTCTCGAAGCCATATGAAGTACCATTCAACTTATTGTTCACTGTTTCTGTTTAAAAGTTGGACAATAAGGGCGGCACTACCCACATTTAAATTGAATTCCACATATCGGCACCATTCAAACAATTTTACTAAATATACCATATATAGTACAAAATACCTTTAATAACCTTATGTTACTAATTACAATAGGACTCCTGCATCCCAAATGACACGTTTTCCCATTCATCACCTTCTTCCAAAATCATAAACAACAAAGATAGTATTAATATTAAACTCTCAGCACCTGCTACTACCAATATACAGCAATGTAGACTACCTATGTTGCCAACAAACTGCATCACAATCGCCGTTAAAAGATGCCCAAGGGAGAATGCAACAAAACAGTTAATAAAGTGAACAAATGTGTTCACTTAATTTCATTTTATGTTGCCAACACAAGCGAACAATTAATTATGAAACACGTGACGTCTTGCTCAATTGTTGCAGTCGTTGTTGCAAAAATTTGTCTATGGAAAAAGATAGCAATTGCCAACTTTATTTAGGTGATGATGTTGCCAGCACAAATGTTTTTCATTTTTTCAAATATTTACTTATGTACATATGTATAAATACAAATATGGTAAGTATTTATGAACTCATAATGTGTTTAAACTGGTTCGTCAATCTTTGTGAGAACGCATTTTGAATTTATGGTAGTTTACTTATTGTTTTTTGAAGTTCGATTGTAACTATACTTGAATATCAACATTTTCCTTTGAGAAAAAAGATATCAAAGAAATATTTTAAATATCTTGAGTTTATATATTTATGAAATTTTGGCATGGATATATGTATGAAAGCTGTGATAATGGCTACGGCGGTTGAGCGGGCATGACCTTGCAACTCGCTGCGTTTCAATATTTGTAAACATGAGGTGTCGAGCTATTACGATGACGGGATTGAAAGGCGATAGTGCCAGAGTGTCACCAAGTATTTGTGGGGTAACAGCCCATTTTATTACTGCAATTGTTAGCAGAACTCAGAAATGTGCTTTTAACATATTGTCACTACCCTTTACTATATCTTTCTTTGCCGTATGTTACAGTCTGCATATTGAATGTAGGAATGCAAAAATCGTGTATCTTTTCTTGACCGTGCATTAAGTTCTCCTTTGCTTATGAATAGGGAGACCAGATATCGACCTAATTCTACTATGAATACCTTTAATCTCAAAGGTAATATTCTTTCCTTTTTTCCCTTCGCGACTTTTAAATAAACTTTTCTAAAATCGGAGTTTAAAACCGCAGGAAGTAGCACTATTTCTCCTAGTGATGCCAAGGAACAATAGTTCTCAAATACAATACATCTAGCATTACTTGCCACCATTTTACTCTCTCGCATGTCTAAAAGCATTTGTTTATAATCACTTCAAAATATTACGAAGGACGTGAATTAGTTTACCTTTCGCCAGCAATACCAGCAATGCAAGTACCTTCCGTCTCGCATTAATTCTAGGCTGTACATAACAATGCGGTTCCCCAACCGTTCATTGTTATAATCTGTGTATAAAATATTTCTTTACACCACTTATGGCGGCTTGCATGAAGTCACTTTTGAATGAATGAACCCGCTTAACGAAAATTAAATATTTCTAAGGATAGCAGATATATTTACAGTCGAGCTCAAAAATAATGGTAAACAGAACTCCAATGTTATTTTATCTGTCTATTGCTTATAAATAATATTTATTTTACAATTGATAGAAAGTATTGTTAGAACACATTTTCACTTCCTGCGTTGGTACTTCTTCAATTATTTCTGTATACTAAATGTATTTCAATAAGTATTTTTCTTTAAGAACCTCCAATTCCATTCTAGACTGTGGAAAAGTGGAAAATCACCGATACGCCTCATTTGCATAGAGAATTCATTTACAAAAGCGAAAATTTTGTAAAGAAGCAAGGTCATGCTTGATTTCATGTACAGTGTGATAATCAAATAAAACTCGATATATAAAAGCTAATTTTAAAACGTAAAAGTTTTAGCAAGACTATATAACTTATTAAATTGTAATTAAAATCAATCAAAAGCAAAATGAGTTTTCTACGCGGTTTGAAAGATCAAGTTTTAATCATAGCAACGACGCGTGGCGCACTACTTCTGATTAATTTCAGTGGCTGCCGTTTGGCGAATTTCCGCTGAGGAACGGATGAGTAGGGGAATTTTAATGTATTCGCCAATTACACCTACTATCTTGGGGTATTTTCCTTTTCGTACGTGTGTCACAGGTTTTAAATTTAATTTGGATCATCATCGGCAGCAATTCAATGGATCGTTTGGATACCCATGACAAACTCCCGCAACTGATATATAAATGATTTATTTTCTGATAAGCGAAATTGTGGTTTGATTCTAGCAATTTATCTACTTCATGTTGATAATATGTTGCAGGTTTATTAATTTAAAAAATATTTCAATTGTAACCTGTACTGCTGTTCGTGCATTGCTCGCTGACAGCTGTTGTTTCTGTGGGTTATTACAAAATCATATTTTAAAAAATAATGATTAATTAATAACCAACTGCAAGCGAAAAATTAGAAGTATGTGTTTGACATGTTCACACCTTTACAATGCTCAAAATAATGAATATAAACCATAAATAATTAGAATTTATACTATTTATTAATTCCACTCAATCGCAAATTATATTTGTCTTCACCTTTTTATCGTTTTATTCTATTTATTACTGTTTATTGTGTATCTTACTTATTTTCTAATTTTTTGTACGAAAATAATGCGTATTACAATTTAGAAAACTTTCAAGTCAACTACTAATTTAAACGCGGATAATAATCTGCTCAAGTATTGCCGTGCGCCTATTCTCTTTTTTATTAAAAGTGAACTGCATGTAATGGGCCAACAGTGCAGAGCCGTTCGAATAATGCTTAGAAGAGAAGATGCTGAGCGCTGATATGCCATTAAAAAGCAATTAAAACATTTACTTTTATTAATAGATCCCGTATATATCAACTATCCATATTTTCACCTCTATTCATTTCGTAAAAGTTAGTGTAATGCAGTTAACACCTATGTATGTATATGTTATATGGGGAGGTCAATTTAGAAAATTATCTGTTTTTCCTTCCCCAGTTGTGTTTCTCAAATTTCTCTATATATATCGTTTTATATACATATGTGTGTATACTACTCAATACTCGGTGACAAGTATTACAGTAAATGATAAATGGGTAAGAACAATTTTATTCGTGTACCCGTGTAAATACAAGATTCTCAGTTAGCAAATTCGCAGTACTAGGATTTGTGAATTTTAACTCTAAGCACATAAGCAAAGCTTTTGGCGGAGTATAACTCTAAAGCTATTGAAAGTTTATTCATACGTATATTGTTATTTGCAAAGAATTTCTACGCTAGTACATACTATACATTAAATATTAAATATATCGTATGCGTGGCCAGGAAGCAGAAACTTGTTTCTTTTCACGCTTCCCACAATGATTATCTGCTTTATTTTCTCTTCTTACCCAATAAGCAAATATATTCTATCTAATTCAGATTCATAAGTTTATCAATAAGAATATCTAAAAGCTCACAGGATTGCTTAGCTCACTCCTTCAAAATAATACTGAAGAAAACTTTATTTATGTATTACTTTTAAAGCACATGAGTACACATAAGTACATAAATGTACTTTTTTGAATGCTCTCGGAAGGTAATATAGTAATGAAATAATGAAAAGGAAACCAGTAATTTAACAAGTTCTTTAATAAACCAAGTCTTCATAGTGAGAGGAAATTAATAAAAGCAAATAAAGGGCTTTCTAATTTCTTCCAGTAACTCTGCTGTCAAGGCCATACCTGTTTGAAAAATTTGGTGATATATGTATAAAGAGAGTTTGATTTAAATTTTTTTCTCTCTTTGCAATGAGGGTGTTGAAGAGTGCCTATGTTGCGGAAGCTCCTAGAGTTGTGTGCAAATTGAGCTCGAGAGTTGGTTATATGCTGCTTTGATACTAACCTCAGTAGTTGTTGCCATTACTGCGAAAACTTGCATATTTATGCACTCAAATTTATCAAATTTAGCGTAAGAACCCAAGGAGTTATTTTAAAATTCCTTTTTTCAAGCCATTTACTTTAACTGAAGTGAAAAAGGTTGGCATAATTTATTATTCGCTTTGTTTTTGTTTCTGTTTTATTTAGGCTAGCCACAATTTTCACTTAGTAAAAGATTTATGCTTGGTTGCCAACTATTCAGAGAACAGAAAACCTATGATCTTAATTTCAGAGAAAAATAGCCTTTAACACAAAAACTCAAAATATGTAGTGTGTTTGTTAAAATGTTGCGATTTTTACAACTGTGTTACCCTTTTGTAGTTTAATGAAGCTCCGTTAGCACCAGTAAGTTTTTTGTAGACACAATCAAGATTTCTTTCATTTCACGTTTTCTTAAAATAAATAGATATATGTATACCTATAAATCGATGCCTAACTACAATTTGATCTATCTGTGTTAATTGCTCTCTTGATGTCCTACTGACCATTACTGATGCTGCATGGGATAAAATGGCGAATAAAAAAACAATCGCAACCGACATGCACGTATTGTCTTATCTTCATCTACTGACAAAATCTCGCTAATTGTTGGTTTTATTGTTGTGTGTAAGCGTTTTTACTGATTGACATCTGCAGCCACTCTTTCGTGGAAAGCAAAAAGAGGATGAAGACATTTTGTACTCAAGCTGAACGAAGAGTAATGGAAGGCAGCACTGCTACCAAATTTATTCCTAATTTGAGTGTGCGAATGTCCGGCATCATTACCAGATAATTAATTTCACTTCTTATTACATGAAAAATGCATTTGCTGGTGGGACGACATGCGAGACAATTACGAAATAATGGTGACACATCTGTAAGAGATTGCGATCCGAAGAACAATAGGAAAAAAGTATTTAGAAATAAGATAATTGTGATTTTGCTTTGTTGCTTTGTTGTGTGAATGCCCATAAGTTGTGTGATGTGACATATTTTCTTAGTTATGATGGCACGATGTGATAGTCTGGTGCGATTTGACGTTATCTGATATGATGTGAAACCATATAATTTATAGTCATATGATTTGTGTGATTAATGCCACTAAATTATTTGAGTTCAATTTTTTTTTATATTTCAGAATATACATATACGAGCAAAGCACAGAACGGGTTTTACAGTATTCATTCAAATAAAAAGCTAAATACTTGTCTAAAAATTCACATTCTAATCACGTACTCAACATACAAATATGACACGCTAAAGAATTAATACGACGTTTCGGGCAATCAACTTATAATTGCTGGGCTAATGGCGCAGGTGTTTCACAACGCTTAGATGTGTGCGTGCATATGTGTAACGTAAAAACACAAAAATTTAAACAGTGTAGACTGTTCACTTACGAACAAGATTCGGTTCTTAGCCGGAAGCTATCTTTGTTTTGTTGTTTGCTGCGTATAATGGCTTAAATTATGTACATTCGTGAGATTGACAGCAACATCAGTCACCCGTTCGCACACTCGAACGCATATTCAGCGTAACCAAATATTTACATAAACCTCACAATAACATGCTGCCCTTAGCTGATATTCAGTTCATCTCTAGATTTTGCTCTATACATCTAAGAGCGCAAAAAGCCCTACAGACATTCTAACAGCCATACATTTGTATACATACATTCAAGTGTATGTTCCTGGGAATATATGAGTTCTTTGGCAATCCTTGTTCGTGAACTCGTTCGTTTAAAGTGAGACAAACGTGATACCTTCAGAATTTAAAATGGTTCATCTGGCAGAGGGTTGTGGTATTGGATTGACTGGTAATGATTGCGAAAAGCGGACTTTATTTAGAAGTCATCATAAAAAATTTACCCTTTCAACAATTATAAAGTAAAAAGCACAAAAATCAGTGGTAAGCGTTTTGCTACTTTTGTTATGTAATTAAAAGCCTTCTTCAGGTGATTCCATATGTGCTATAAAATTTTATATTTTTTCATATAAATTAAATGCTGGTGAATCTCTTATATTCCTGTATTCTTTATTAACAGTCATACTAAAAAAATAAACAAAGAACATGAAAGTATCAAACATTTAAGTTTCTTATATCCAGTACAGTAACTAAATGTTTGAAAATTTTGTATATAAAAGCTGAACAGTAAATATTTTAATATTCTTACCAATTAATTTCAATTTAATCCACGCTGCACATATCGTCATTAATACTTCACTTATAGACTCTTATCACATTTGTGTCAGCCTTGGCATTTATTTGCCTCAAAAAGCCAGCTCAACTTTTTTTGACAACAACACTGCACCACATCTACCACAACATATAGACAGCGTAGTAAAATTATATATTAGAAATTGAGAGTTGACATAACTCTACACTCTGCAACCAGGTTGTGCTTTGCTGCACTTTACTGCAACAACTGTTGCCCTTAATGCTTGTGTTTGTAAGTATTAAAGTTATAATGCGATTAGTATCTCCCCATTCTCCATCATGCTAAAGTAATAACTTGACTGTAGTGGGTGCAACAGCCGTCATTGGCCTCCATTAAAGTTCACAAATGACTGCTTGTTAAGAGGGTTACAACTGAAAGGGTGTCGTAAATTTTCCTTCAAATTAAATTTCACTTATCTCGGCAAGCATAAGAAAAACGATTTCTTAAAATGAATTTAATTAAATCTAATTTAAAAGTTCTTTGTGACCGATTTATTACTAATGATATAATAATAATCTAATTTCTAGATAAATTGAATATATGGCCTTATTTCGCCTGCACTTTGAACAAGCTTAAAACGGATATGTACCTAACAGCCACCATCACAAGTGCACCTGATGGAAGCCAACAAATTTTGCATTTACATCTGCGCCCAGAAGCTGATCCTCGATTATCTTGGATTAGTATTTGTCAGTAGGAAACGGGATGAGATTGTAGATGATAGAAAAAAATTTTGGTTTTTCTTGTATATTAGATCTTTAGCCGCTGTTGGTCATTCGTTAAGGTTAACCATGCGTATGGAAATAAGGGCAAGAACAATGTTCATAAGTATAGGAAGCTCTCGCTTTTAGCATAATGAGTTTGGTCTTATTATTGCCACCCCACAGGTCAAATTTAATATAGCGGATTTTGTGTTATAACGTGGTACATTGCAAAGCTTTCTATGGTGGTTTGAGTAAAGTTATCAGCATCAAAAATATAGAGCTATACTCAGTATTGGAATTACGTATACCTACATCATTTATGAACTTTATACATTTACATAAAAACTATTGGAATACATATTTGATGTCTACCGCTATTCTCTCAAGAAGCTTTTGCTCATGTCTGGAAAACTAGAAACAATTAACATCTTGAATTAATACGATTTCAAGTAAAAAACAAAAAAAAACAATTATGATGTAAAAGTAGAAGCCACAAAGGTTATGCATGCTGCATTTAGCTTTTTGAGTTGAAAAGATGTAGTTGTCAACTCGGAACAGTTTGTTGGTTCGTTCAGCGTACTTAACTTATTTTTTAGGAAATGAAGCTAGAAATCAGTCTCAAATAGGCCATTTAGACTATATTATTTTCCATAAGTTTTTATCTTTTTCAAAAAAAGTCTCTAAAAAATCGCCAAACTTATTCATTATTATTTTAAAGAAAGCCTATTCAAATACCTATTGATTATATTTGAATAATTTATAAGTGTCAATGTGCACTTTGAATCGTCTTTGCATTACGCATACGTCAGCTTATTTGTCGTATGAAACAAATATTAGCAAAACGACATGCTTTATGAACTTATTCTTAACATGTCTAAATATTTGATATTTCATTCAAACCTTCGTTCAGTGCAGCAACTGAGTGTGATTTTTGGTAAAACAAATATTATTTAATTCGCATTGGGAAATATTTATGATTTTAGGAAAACACTTGCTGGAGCTTTTTCATAAATTTATTTAGTGAATAAGTAAATTTAAATTGAACATTTTTTAATTCCACACATATATACTTAAGTAAAGTGGCAAATAAGCTTAGTTGAATATGAAAACGTAAATTGACAAGAAATATATATTGATCGTTCAAAAGTTTAAAGAAATTTTCAATTACAATCAAAGTTAAAACATTTAAGCTTGTTTTTTGTTCTCAATTTATTTAAATATCCGGAATATATTGTGCATGCCATTAGTTTCATAATCTTTACATATATTTTATTAAATGCCTCCCTGAATTGGAATGGAGGTAATCCCACATTCTGGTGTATCATGGAAAACATAACTAGCATATCATTTCGTATTCTTGACTTTATAGATTTAAATTTACTTTTGGTATTTTGCAAGTATAAAATTCGATAGTCTTCATATGCGTGAATAACTCATATAATTTATAAGCTCCTCCGAAATGTATTAAATTTTAAGTCATCACCCAGACAACAACAATATTAAGCAAACTGATAGAATTAGTCTTTTAGAAAGGCGTTGAAATTTCTACTTCAAGATGAATTTACAAGCAGTGGCATACAAATAGGCATCTTATGAAAGCTTTCCCCTATTCATTTCAATAACATATAAAAATTTGCATATTCCATTTTACTTTGTTTTATGTGCACCTTAATTCTTCTGTCTCTTATTGTTAGTATTGTTACTTAAATGACACTTCACCGTGCTAAGCCTTTTATGTTATTAGATTCATATTTTATGTGCCTTTTGTATCACACGACTAACATATTTTTACAAATACTTATTCATTTTTATAGATATATGACACCTTGTAAAAGAAGAAGTTCGCTTATGGAACCAAAACAACTATTAAATAAGTTACGAGCCTATAATACTACGGTTTTTATAATAAAGAGACTGAAAAATTCTGAGAATTTCTTTCATTCATTTTGTCAGAATGAACCATAAGTGACGCCATGCTATAAGGATTTGATGAATAGTACAAAGAACCACATGAGAGTTCTGTATTGTGGAGTGAAATGTGTTTTTCAAGGGTGCGAGTCATACAAAGAAAATAACTTTTAATATTAACCCTTTCCCTTTATTAACACAATATACTTCTACTCCAGTATTCCTAGTTAATAGATCTTCTAGTTAATAGATCTTCTTCATTTCGGTTCCCTTTAAAAACGAATTTTTTTCAGTCTTGCCCAGGCTTCTCAATTTATAATCCGTGCTACGGCAATGCTATAATAATGATATCTAATCTGTTAAGCGATCAACTTAAATAAAATAAAAACAAGAGAAAACGTTCACTTCGGCTGCACCGAAGCATGTGCATTTCCTTTACTAGCTATGTGTTCAGTTTGTATGGAAGCTATATGCTATAGTAATCCGATCTGAACAGTTTTTTCGGGGATTATATTATTACCTTAACCAGTAATCCATGTCAAATTTTGTGAAGATAACACGTCAAATGCGAAAGTTTTCCATACAAGCCCTTGATTTAAATCGTTCGGCTTGTATGGCAACTATATGCTATAGTGAGCCGATCTGAACAATTTCTCCGACACTTCCTTCTGGATATTACAAACTTCCTGACAAACTGTATGTGTAGGTGTAATATTGTCGCAGTGAAAAGCACCCCTACACTTCAGAGAAACACTATGTCATAATTTTAATTTAATTAATTAATTACGTAGTATTAAATTTCTTTTCCCTCACTAAAGTGATAAAATGATGAAGCAATGCTGCTTGATATGAAGCCTAGACACCATGGCGTATACCCAATTTTTCATGGCCTTTTAAAGGCAATATTTTGAAGAGTTATTCAAAGGAATAAATTTCAATAAATTTTATACAAAGTGAAATACATTTCGCTCGACAAATATGCACGACGGATAAAAAGTAGGTTCAAAAGATGTTGTCAAGTGCATTTTCCGTAATCACACATAATATGACAAAGATATATGGAGCCCGATAAGCAACCATTTGATAAAAGAAGAAATATAACTCGAAATGAGTAAAAGTTGTCTGCAAGTTCACAATTACATAAATAAATAGTTCATCCAAATTTTTCAAAAGCATTTTTTTCAAATTTATATGTTCAAATATTTAGTTACGTTTATACATATCTATTCAAAACTTTGGCAAACGTATGCGCGGTTTAGAGACATACTTCAAAAACAAAACCACATTTTCCCATTGACTTTTCTACCTGCATAAAAAATTCCTTACTAAGGAGAAAAATTTGCAGACGAATAGGAAACTGGAAGGGAATTTTTTTCTTTTAATCATTTTAGCAGACATGTGTGTAACTATTTCATGACAACTCTAGCAGACATCTGTCTGCGGCTCTTGTTTGAATAGCGCATTTTTCGAATGAGTTAAACACACATATAGATATATCTACTGAAAACTTTACTCAACTCCATGTAATATTTCAAAATTGTGTCTGTCGTCTGCAGATGCAAATTTAACTGTGAATTGCTTGACTAACATGCATATGTATATGTGTTGGTATGCTCACAGAAGCGCACTTTTAGCAGATGTGCATAACTCTTAATTTTATTCAGGAAAATTAAATTTAATATTTCAATTGGAAGACAGTCAGTTGACATCGCCAACAATAATCTTATCAATTTTAGTGTATAGTATGCCGCGCCTGTATGGAGACCAGCATTAATGCAAAAAACATATGCGAGAATGGCAAAATCAGAGCAATTAGAACTATTACATTCTGCATGATGTCTCATGAAGCCGCTAACAATATATTTGGGATAATGCCGCCAGATATAATAACTCGAGAACTGAAGCGGATCTATGACAAAAGCAAAACTATAGGCGGGAAACTGACAATGACAGAGCATAGAGGAAGGACAAATAAGCATACAGGAATGACAAACTCGTTAGGACACAGCAGCAGAGGGAAGATGAACGCATCGATTAATCGAAAATCTACAAGCATGGGTGGAACGAAAGTATGGATATTTACATGACGCAGTTTCTAAAACGACACGGATGTTTCAGAGAATACCTGCATATATATGGTCACAACGAAAGAGTTACTTGCTCTTTCTGTGGTAATAGTAGCGAAAATGCGGAGCATATATTTTTATACTGCCCGAGATTTACAGCATAGCGTCAGAATCTGGAGATGGAAGTTGCAGGCCGAATATCCCCTGAAAATGTACTGCCTTAAATGCTGCAAACGACACAAGTATGATATACCATCGAGAGGACAATAGCTCTGATACTTCAAGAGCCGAAAAGAGCCAAACGGTAAGAAAGCAGTGAAGCTAGAGCCGCGAGTAGCGAGCTAATGACGTGAGGACTGTGGTAAGCTGGCCCTGCGATGTAATGCTTAGCGACGGTACCGCAAGGTCTTTCCACAAAGCTGCAGATGACGGAGTTAAGGGTTGCAGTATAGTAAAATAATACTGATTAGGCATGGTTCCGAATGAGGTGAACCTTTAGCGAACAGTACGAGTCATATGTTTGCGTACTTTACCTACTCCTTATGACTAGTAATTCTTTCGTACTCTTCATATGTACATATTATATCTTCATTAAACACAACACTTTCATTCAGTCATGTTGTCTTCTTCTTTATTTTCACTTTGTTAAGCAATAGTTTCACCTAATAGCCACCGATGCGTATACGTAACCGTAAGAAATTAGCCTTAACACTGAAATTCACCATTCAATAAATAAATTATTTTACTCATAAATTTTGCACAAATTCTTAAAAATACAACATACTTGCCAAAACTGTACACAATTGATATATCTGCACAAAGTTTATGTGTGTATATGTATGTCCAACCAAACATTTCTTGATTGTCAACCAGCGGGTCAATAACACAGCATCTGGTATATTAATTTTTTGTTGCATATGACTAAAGTGGCCGCTGTCTGATGTGGTCTATGTCTGAAAGCATTTTAACAGTTAATGCTGACATTAGTAAATGAAATTGTATTGCTGCAAAACTGTCATCGTCAAAACACACTCAAATCAAAATATTTCGGTAATTTACTGTGAACACTAAACGAATCTGTGGCTTTTCTGGTTCATTAAATTGTTGCTCAAATAATGCTCAAGTAGTTCTGCTTCTTTACTTCTCTATTCGCTGTAACACTTTGTCTATCAGCGGCAGTTAACCGTCAAATTGCTACAACATATTTTGGTGGCAATTCAAATTGGCTTGTTGTTGCCAGGAATCAGTATGATGTTTTACATATTTTTCTTTTTTATACAGTTTTGAATTAATTTCACATAAACTTTAGAAAAAAAGTTGATATAACGTTAATCGCTTTAAGAGAAAAATTCTCTAATTAAAATAACCAGATTTACTCACAACGAAGTAAAGCATTATCAAGAGTAGTCCTCCTTAATCTCAAGTCTACCAGAACAAGAAGCGAACAATTTCCGTTTCGTGAGTATTTACGAGTCAAACACTAAAAACTTACTGCTCACCTTTTCTAAATACAAAAATGGTGAGTTGATAAATAATATACATAAAAAAACATTTTGCACAGAAAATGTCAATGAAGCAGAAAGGTGTGAAAAACAAATTTGAAAATGAAACTTTTTGCTTTAAACGAAACAAAGTTCGAATTTTATACATACTCTAGTGCTGCAACATGGTGCACCACCACTCCCGCTATTGGCTTAAGCGATATCTGCATTTTCAATTTTCTCAACGCTTGACTGGCTGCCATTTAGTAATTAGTTAACATTGTTCTTATTTCGTTCGTGCTTAAGTGATTGACACCGGTACGTAATCATCCAACCGAAGCGTTATGCAACAATGCACAGGCAGAGAAGAGTGATAAATCTTTGAAACAAAATGGAAAATAAGGAAAGGTTGACACTTTGTACGTATTAAGAGAAAACTAAAGGTGGGTTATGCATACTAACCGAATACCATAGGTGTAGGAATGAAGGAAATATTACCGTTATTTTACACATACTGAAATTCATTCAAAATCAAATATGACTTGGTCCACGAAAACTGCCGGCGCAAACTGCTTCGATTAACAATTTTTAAATGGATTGGTACATCCCGTTTTCGTTGATGTGAAGTTTGATCTCCATAAGTAGGTTTTGTGGAACTAATCCTTTCCTCTGATATTGCATGATAATGATATTGTATTATAATTGTATAGTAATCGATAAGTAAATATTATAGAAAGCAGAGTAATATTTCTTCAGTATCAGGAAAATCAAATCCAGTGTACAAAATGTCTTTCACATTTGCTTATATGCGATTAAAGTAATCATTATTTTACTGACTCACACCACTGTACAACAGCGCAGCTTCAATATGTTTACTTTACTTTATGTGTCAGCTAAGGTAATACGTTGTTCTGAATTCTCTAATAAATTATTGCTTGTTTTGGATGTATTGTTTCTCATTGCCTTTGTCGTCCTTTCCTTTCCTGACGGCCTTCTTACACCACCTCAGATGATTTTATTAACCATATTGTATCAAGTTATTTTATTTTGATAATATACTATATGTCGTCAAAATTTAGAATTGAAAACTATTTTTTTATTTATACTTCACGTGTTTTTCGAATCGGTCAATTTTAAATCTTTCTGTAAATTAGTAGTACTGTTAGTGACATCTATGCTAAATTTCACGTCAAAATATAATATAATTGGGTATTCGTGGTCATTTCGCCACATTTTTAACTAATATCGTGCCGAAACCACTGCATTCGCCTGATATACCTTCGCGTAACTTCTGGCTATTCAGCAAATTCACATGACCACTCCGAGGACACCATTTTGACTCAATTGAGGATATAAAAGCTGAATCGAAGAAGGCTCTGATGGCCATCACGACGGAGGATTTTTCTAAGTGCTATGATGACTGGAAAATTCGTTGGCATAAGTGTATTGCAGCGGGAGGGGATTACTTTGAGGGAAATGAAATGGACAAAATTCACCTTTATAAATAAATTTATTAGTATTTTCTTCTTTGCTTCATGTATGATATTATCGGTCGTCGTACAAATATATTTATTAACCTTTCACAAAAATTTTTAAGCTACCAAATTTCTACAGTAAACATCACATTCTGTAAAGCTTCGTGCTCAACTTTTCTAGTTTCTGGGACCTCGTCAATATCCCTGAGTATTTCAAGTGGCGGCTGCTATGCAAAGAAAAAACTTCATTTATGTTTTTTTTTTTTAAATCAAGTATCTCCTTGAATTATATTGAATTTAAAAACTTCGCTTAGCTTTTTCGACACTCATACTCAATTTCAATAAATTGCGGCGATGGATTGGTGAAATTTTGTTTGAAATTAACAGTTATTTAAATAACAAAAATTAATACTACGTTGAAGTAAAAATTCACATTTTATTACATTTATTATGTTCTCCCGGTGAAAATTCATATGAAATTTTTCAATGTTTGTTCTTGAACTTTTTTTAAATCTTGGCCCCATCTTTGCAAGAGGAAAAAAATAATATAATTAATGACATAAAATAAATTTCCGTGCGACCTTCAAAAGAAAATAATACTTCATGATTCTAACAAAGTATAAAAAAAGTTGAAATTTCAGTTTTTTTTTCTTGAATTTTTAAATGTGGTTAATGTTACAACGACCTTCATTACTTCAGAAAGTTCCAAGCTCATTAAAAACAAAGGCATACATACTGCTAAATAAATATGAATTACTTACGGTTTGTCATATACACTCACACTGTGAATAGACAAGTAAAATGAGCATATCCAGTAAAGGCTTGGCTTACAATTTTATATGAGATTAGATAATTCTTGAGGGGAGTTATTTTTATTTGCCGGAATGATCTTTATTAAGCGTAAATGTTCAGCAGCAAGTACATATTTTGGCAAATCAAATTTATTTGTTTGGATAATTTTTGATCGCATATCAAATAAGCTTAATCAAGCCAATTACAATTTTTTGATTGCTATGTCTTTGTGCATTGCCTTTGAGTGACTTATGTGTGATTAAGTCAGCTAATGCCACTTGACGAGAAACATTTGCATGATAAACCCTTCAATCTGGTCCTAATCCATTTGTTGAATATGTCATTTGTCAACAAAAATTTTTTCGCATTTGGTGTGCTAATGAAGAATTGTAATTAACGCTATTAAAATGGCATTGTCGTAGACAATTACTTTAATGCGCTTATTCACATATAATTAGGAAAAGTGTTAAGCTAGTGATGCTGTCAAGCTTTGATGACCAGATATTTTTATTAGCATTAGGATTATTTCGTCCAGTTGAATTGCAATTAAAGTAATGTAACTATCAAAATGAATTATAATTTATATTTAGGTCTTATAAATAGATCTAGGTGCACATATAACATATTTCTTCTTAAGATCAACAATAGCTAAGTACTTGCAGAAATCAAATGGACAATATAAATTTTTTAAACTTTTGTATAGGCCGGTTAACTTAAACATATTTATAATTGACTTTAGTCATAAACTTTAAGCACAAATAAAAAAAATCGTGTTTTCTTAAAAAGAAAAGCAGCAAGAACATATTCTACTCAATTAAATACCTGAGCACTAATGAAAGATTAATTGCTGCAAGATACTCCTGCTCGATGGCAGAACAATGCCTATTAAACGGTCTCTTACACCGATCTCTTTAATGTATGTATACTTAATTTCCTGCCGAAGTACACACAAATACAGATATATTGTTGTATAAGCCTCCGAAAAAAATTATGCAAAAATTTAATGGTTTTACTATTTCTTCCTGTCCCCTAGCTCTGGTTATATCTGTGAGAAAGCATGGCATCGTTGTTTTTTACTGGACATCGGTTATACCCACACAAGTAATTAATTAAGTAGAGCAGCTACAAGCAATTAATTTTCCAATGTATGGCCATCTACTTGTACGGTAAATAACAGGTGGCACTTAACGCTACTTTGTAATTAGGTCAGATTGTGGATAGTCACCGTACTTACATATATACTAGCAGGACAGAAAATTAAGCAATTGATCATTAAATGTTTTTCCAAAAGTGCAAAAGCAGGGAAGCGAGAAACTTTTAGATTTTTAAAAAATAATGAACAAAGCTACAAATAAAGCGTGTAACCGGAACCATCGAACGTAATTTGTAAAGATGTCTAAACAACTGTGAATAGCGAAATCCATTGATTGATGAATTGAAAATTACAAAAGACCACGCCGGCGAAAAATTTTACCACCACAACTTATAGAACTCAGATTTTTCTTAATTCTCGATTACCTTTCACCTTCTCCAGCGAGGCAAATGCTAATTAATTCACAAAGATTGCAGGTGTTTACGAAAGTCTTAGCAATCAATCGTTCATATATGGCAAATCGACTTCAAGTCGAAGTCAAGCACATTCCGTTAAGCCTAACCCCTTAGCATTTATATATGTACATATGTGTTATATTATACAAAAAAGTGTAATTTGAGTTTTTTATGTAATAAAGTAGTTAAGTCTCACTTATTTTGAAACTTATTTTTTGATATCAAAATCTCAAACATTTAAATGTTCTCTTCAAAATATTCACACTTTTAAAAACAATTTACCACTGAAGCTTGACTTTTAGTCATACAAAAGTACATCCCGCAGCGTGCGAAGGAAGTGCTGTTACAACTTCTATTTATAGCTACTATCATGACAGTCAAATAAAATGCTGGCAAAGTAATGCACACACACCAACATCTTATATGTATATGTATATTGGAGACATATATGAGCATTATATTCATTGAAGGCGGATGTGTAGAAATATAATCGAGGCAAGTTTTAACATATTTTTCTGGCAATACCGGCATCGGCAACAGTAGTTGGCGACCTTAAATGGTTGGAGGCAACATCTGCGCCTCTACACTCCCCTCAGTAACTACTTTGCCACTGTCAGCATTCGAATTATATTTCCATGTACATTTGTACAATATTATTATTGGAAGCACTAAAATATTTCCATATAGGCGAATAGTATGTTTTGAATACCATTTTATTGCCGGCCATAAAAATTATGCAAAGTGTTATTGCTGTTAGACGATAAGCTGCAGAACCTTAAGTGAGGGGTAGCAGAAGGGTCTGGTAACTTGGGTTCAAAAAATCTAAAATTTTTTTTTGGCTTAATTTGAAAGTACAATGACTTGAGAATATACTGTGAAAATTTCAGACAGAAGTTCGAAATATTTCGGGAGTTATAACAAGTTTCCTCGGAGTCCTCTCTCTCGGAGTTGTTGAACTTTAAAGGCGTTTTTCTTCTTTGGTAAAATAAAAGGAATTTTTTTCAAAGTCCGCCATTTTGTTATTTACCCTTGACGATTAACTTCATTAGTTCCGACCAAAATGACATGTCTATAGATTAAGAATAATCAAGAATATTTGATTTCAAATAACATCAAAAGCCAAAGTCACCCGGGCCACCCACGTGCATTTTTTTTTTTGTGGTTCCAACTTCGAGTGACAATAATAAAAGTAATAAAGTATTAAATTTTTTCAAATAAATTTTTTTTATATTTTCAATATGTAAATAAAAACACTCTAAATATTCAAGATAATTCATTTTTATTTTCCTATAAAACACCACACTCCAAAGAAGTCATGAAAATAGGCATAAGAATACCAGACTACTACCTTAAAAAAAAGAAGTATGTAAGAGTGTACAGAGAGGATTCGGTATTAATAAATTGAACAAATTTGTAGCAGGACGGAAACTAGCGTACCTAGCAAACTTATAATTTGGCATATGTACTGTAAGTTATGTGCAATTGTTTTTCTAAAATATTATTGAATTTTTTATCTCTATTGAAACTTCACAACACACATTTGCATAGAAATTATATTTAATTTATCTATGTAAAACACAGTTGGCACAATTTAATCACACTTAAATTATTTTCGATATAGGGGCTATTCCTAGCTTCATTCACTTCCACGTAAACTATAAATATACATACGCTTGTACATATTTACATATGCCTCGTGTTTTGAAGATTCTGCCACACTTCCACTTTCCACTTTGTTGAAATGGCTTAACTTTAATAGACTTCGGGATTAAGGCAGAGAATAGTTAATTCAAAGAGAAACGAAGTGCAAGTATGTCTGTGTAATATGTATTATGGCAACTGACATCTACTGTTGCTTTTGATACGCTGGAATGCGTAAGATAAGGAATACGTTTTCTATAAACTGCTCCTATTCATGCAACGTGGCAAGGATCGTAATTTATTCACCCACGTAGGTCATTGTATTTTATCTTATGAAGAAATATATACACACACATATAGGATATTATTAAAAAGGTGGCCCTGCTCGTGTAAACAGCAGAAAATAAAATAGAGCGCAACATGCAAATAAATAAAGGGTTGATGCCTTAACACTACTCAGCGGTCTACTTTGGGAGATGTAAAGTAATTTGTTGGCCACGCTGTTTAACCAGCGGTCTATATACCCTGCATCGTTAGCTAGATGTTAGGTCGTCTGAACAGAACAAATATGAGTAAGAATGCAGAATAGCGCAAAAGAGAAGGGAAAGCATTGAAAGGAACAAAATAAATCTCCATGTATATAAGTATTTAAAAGGCCAGTTTGCAGTTATTTAAATATCTTACAGGAAATAAACTTACTCCGTCGCTTACAATACAGCTGTTAAACAAATAAGTTTCTCTACATCCAGAAGCTCTGAATTTTCATATATTGCTCGCGAAATTCATCAAACTACTTAATATCTAGCAGTATGAGGACGATAGCTAATTAAAATTCAATATTTCACAAAGAAACATGTGCAAAGGGCACTCATGAATATGTAATTATAAACCCCAACATAAATCATTCAATATGTGAACTGAAAGCAAAACCAAAGTAAGTAAACATAATAACTTATTGAAGACGCATTTCCTTATAAAACGCATAAATTAAAGGCTAACCAACCCTCACATACACATAAATGTACGCACATATAACACACACATTGAATGTGATTGCGTGAGCTTCGGTAATGTCAAACCACTTTCGTTTACATTACATAGCATTACACATACACTTACTTTAAATAACATACAAAGTCTACTTTCAGGCGTCATACAAACAACGCCAAATTTGCCACCGCTTCGCTCAACTAAATGTTCTAATTAACCTCAGTAGACATAAGTGCACTTAAGAGCATTTACTCAACATGCATATATATAGAAAAATGCAGTCTTTTACATGTATATGTGTGCGAATGTTCTTTGTTTTTCGTGTGCTACTTAGCGAGTTTCTTAAATGTTGCAAAAGTTTACTCTTTGTACAGGGTTTTATCTATATGTAGCTTATTATGTCGCAGCAAAGTGTTTGTAAAATTGTTTAAAACAACCTTTTAAATAAATTATTGCTTATTACCTCAAACAACGCTGCTCGCATTATCCAAACGGGAAAAAATAAAAAAAGGAACAAAGTTAAATAGTCAACAAACAAAGATAGAATTTATATGTCTGCCAGTTTAGTAGTATCAGAAGAGCGTATTTTATTATGGCTAGAACCGAGTGAAACCATTAATGAGGAACGCTATCGACAATAAATTATCAAACAGAAGCAAGAATTGCCGGCAAATGGCTGGAATTTTCATCTAAACAACGAAAAATAATTTACTTTCATAACAACGTTCGTCGTCATGTCTCAAGATCGGTTAAGAACTATTTTGAAAAAATTGGCTGGAAGGTTTTGCAATACTCCCTTATAGTCAAGACCTGCATCTTCTGAGTACGCAATCGAAAACGGCCTCACTGAAATACTGTTCACATTATATAAGGGTTTCACAACTTGGCTTCTTTCTTGGCTGTCAAGCCGTCGCTTATGTTTTGGGATGGATGAAAAAATGTCCAGCTTCACGAGAGCAATACTATGTGTTCCGTAAAGAAAGAACATTTTAATGAAGTAAATTGTTCAGCCTTTCCCCTGCAGTAATTTACTGTGAGGGCCACGGGGCGGATGATGGATGTGATCATTTTCTAAGGAAATTTCTTTAAAGCTAGTACTTAAAACTTAAGTGAGTTCACACACTTAAATGGTAAGAGAGCTACCATCTGGCCTTCTGACAACCTTACTTAGTGTTGCATAATATGTGTGATAGCATATATCGGCGACGAATGAAAAGGGGCAAACAAATATTTGCCTTAATATGCTTCCCAAATTGTGCAAACTCATGTACATCGAATAACATGGCGCTGGTTTCAAGTATCAATGGAAGTGTGCTACAAAATAATTTTCACAGAAATATAAATGTTTTATAACTTCTTTAAATTAGTCGTAGCTAGCCATAACAATATCGTTCGTTTAACTTTCGGTCAGCTCTAATCCTCCTTTATTGAGGCTCATTTACTCTGGAGCAAACGTTATGTTCTGCAAATATCTATATATTATAGCAAGAGCTTGTGTATTTTTCTCTTATCTATGCGCCTACAGCCAGACACATTTTCCTCTTCTGATCATAAAAATTTGCATAAAAAGTCCATATAATTTTGCCATTTTTGGCAACTTGTTGAATTTAGGGTATTTTTGCAACACTTCGCCTTTAAGAGCGTGCATCTTTTAGGATGAATGATGGTTCAGATGAAAAACCAAGAGCTAATATGTTTATCAACAAAATACAATTTCTATTTTTCTCAGCAAAATATTTAAACAATATTTAGCGCAAAAAAAATTTGAAATTAACAATATGACGAAAACAAATTTTGGAGAGAATTGTGAATAAACGGACCAGAAACAGCAAAAACGCATGTATGAATAAAAAATGGCACTACTGAGAATTACAAAAGCAAATTCACAACAAATAAAAGTACATACCACCGCAAAACTGTTAAGCCCTTCGTTACTCATAGCTTATGTAATGGTGTACAGATTTCATCTGAGTGCGTAAATACCTGTATGTCAAAATGTATAACAGTAGGCGTTCAAGCGCACCCATAAGTAAATAAAACGTTGTTTGCCAAAAAGTGCAGAGCCGGAACAGATTTTCCATGTAGCATTGGTCAATTGTAGAGCAACGTATTTTATACAAAAATTGCAGCTAAAATGCCGGCAATCAATTGAATGAAATAAAGGTTTATAGTAAAAATATGTACACACTCATTAACATACGAAAAAATATGAAAATCGCCAAAAGCGCAATGTTGAAAATTGTTGTTTGCTTGCTGTAACTAAAGCCGCCCTCGAGTTTGGTCAGTAAATGGCCCATCAGTTAAAATTCACTGCAGGCTTTAAAGGGCCATCAACATATTTACTCAGCTCTGAAGCCTGTATGGGCAGTGCCATACTCAATTTTGTAGTTATTTATTCATGTAAATTTACAAAACCCTATATTTACTTTTAGTAAGTACAAATATGTGTAAAATAAATGATGAATCCTGCCATTAAATTTAAATTAAAATAGTAAATTTACATTAAAGTATTTTTTGATAATACAGCGAAATAAAAAAATATATATCAACTAACAATATGATTATCGCATGAGAAATGGAAAATGATACTTAAAGGTTATAAAGATATAAAAAAATATATTGAATATGCTTAAAGTTGATGCGTTTTCCATGTGTTCGCACAATTTTCAGCTTCTTGTCGCTAAGAGTAACATTTGTCAAGGAACCGAGGCAACAAATGATGGGATATGCTGTTGCAAGCAAAAACTGTCGTTCATATTTGCTTAACATACTGCATGGCCAGAATATACATATGTACATATGTATATGAAAATAGGAGCAAATGTGATTGTTATACGAGTACAGAGCCGACAGCTGAACGGAAGGAACCGCCAACACTAGTGACTCAGTTTGCAAAGGAGGGCCACATGTTTCACGAATCTCACAATTTAGTCTAGGCAGCAAATGTGTCATAATGGGATTTGTAAATCTGCATTTAAAGCAAATAATATTGGCGTTTGTTGGCGCAATAATTTTGGGTTTTGCTCTGCGTTGGTGTGAGCAGAAAATTTCACTATTAATACAAAAATAAATTTTATATTATTTTATGTTTCCTCAACTTAAAAAAAGATGTAATTACATTTTTTAATAATTTTAAAATCCAACACTGTTAGTGTGACATCTTATAATATAATGGAATGTCTACTCTTAAGTTTTGTGAATGTTCTTAGAAATTTATTTCTTTTCAGATACGAAATGAAGACTTCTTTATTTATGGACAAACTGAGCGCTATGCTTCAATAAAGTTTAATTTAACTTTTTCCCAATCATCTCTTAGTATTTGCATGGTGGCAATTTGCTCAATATACAAACTCAAACATACGAACTCTTACTATCTAATTATGTATTTATCAAATCAAAAAGGGATACTTAACCAATAAC
Source organism: Bactrocera neohumeralis (assembly GCF_024586455.1). NCBI lineage: Eukaryota > Metazoa > Arthropoda > Insecta > Diptera > Tephritidae > Bactrocera > Bactrocera neohumeralis. The sequence goes on along the minus strand of NC_065921.1, from coordinate 4,517,030 downwards.
CTATAACAACCTTCGGTTAACCCATGCATTCACTTATCTCTCGTTATACCTATATCCAATGCTACAGCGTTTCAATATTTCGCACTTTCAATTTATTTCATATACAGCGTTGTACAACAATATAAGTATGTATGTGGAAACATGCTCTGCCTTTTTTCACTGATAAGCCTGTGGAAGGAAGCAACCGATACTGTTAAGCGAGTCGCACACGAAATAGAGCAGTGGCCCAGTTTCATTTGCATAAGCGTGAATTTTTCAATACAAGATGCATCAAACGGATTCACACCTGTGAAGCCAAGCAATTGTAGATTGAAATTCAATAAAAATTAATAATAACTTTTCTTGCTACTGACTTGTTTTTCACTAAAGTAGAACGGAAGCACCCTTAAGCTGAGCATTTCGAACACTTTTGGAGACTCAATGCGGTTGTTTGCACGAGCGATTTTTTCACAACTTCGCGATGAGTGTTGTGTGCAGATAGTCGTACAACAGCAAGACTGTTTTAAAATTTATTTGTTATGCGTTTCAAGTGGCAGCCGGCATAATTTAAGTGCATTATTAATGAGTTTCGGAAAATTGAAAGCGATAACGTATTTCAAGATGATGTCCAAAGGTATTCAAGGTAAGCGGAAGAAAAGAGGGAAATGACAGGAGCTAATGATACATTTTTGCATATCTTTTTACGTTAATGTTATTGATATGAGATGGTAAACAAGGGTACTTTTAGTACTAATTATGTACAATAAAAATGTTTTCCTGGTCTTAATTCAGGTAATTTCAAAGTGAAAGCAAGTTTTGAACAAGTTGAAGTCATTTTTTGGAATACTTAAAAAATATTTATGGCATGTTAATATAAACAAAGTAGCTTGTTGACAATACAAAGTAAAATTTGATTGACTTTTTATATTTTCATGCGTGCCTTTTAACATTGAAATGCCTCTAGCATTTTTTAAGTTGAGCTTCTAGAAGAGTACAAACTTCACTTACAAAATTGCTTCATATTTACAGCTGCTAAATATCTCACATGAAAATGTGACATTATGTGATATGACTTTTGATATGATGGATATATGATGTGACGGGAAATACATTATCATGTGATATAATAAGATATGTGCTGTAAAGTGACATTGTGGCCTTGCATTATGGTGTGTAACATGGTATGAATTTAATTCACACGTTATGAAATGATATGTTATGGTATGACGTGATGTCACGTGATATGATATCATATGATACAATATTATCTGGTAGTTAGAATTGATGTGACTGTACGATATGTGATATGATATTTCGGGAAGCGATTTTTAAACACGCGATATGATGTGATGAATCTTAAAGTCATATGATACGAAATGAGATCATTTGATGTCATGTAATGATACCGTCTGTTCTTTTGTAAAAAATAAATTTGGTGTACGTTTTAAAAGTAAAAATTATTGTAAAATATTCCGTGCTTGCATCAGTTTTAGCCCAAAAGCAATATTATACTCCTGTTACTAAACGTCCTTTACGGCTTTCACTACAAGCTTTTGAATAAAGAAAAACTAATTTTCCAGCGCAAAGACTATTTAAGTCAAACAAAATGCTTCCGGCAATCACCTTATAATTGCTTGACTGAAATTCCATGTAAGGTTACACGGCATTTGTAAATATGTATACTTGTATATGAGCTTTTTAAACACATCCAAGTGCAAGAAGTGTAACCACAACAAAAACAAAATCAGTTCACTTATGTACGTGATTCTACTGCTGGCCCGAGGAAATATCTTTGTTTTGGTGTTCGCATCTTATCACGCTTTAAAATCACGACGCGTGAGTTTGACAGCAACACTAGTCACACTTGCACGAACACATACGCCACTTCAATATCAACCCAATTGCTTGCATATGTACAAGGTTTAACCAAACATTAACTTGGGTTTAACCACAATTTGCCACTTTCTTCCATACTTTTTGGTTAATAATGCCTTTTAAAAGTGTCTTGCCCTCTCTCGTGTTCCGATTTCGTTTGAGTTACACGCATAAAAGCTTCCAAGTATAGCCAACAGCAATGAATTGATATACATACATATTTGAGTATAGAAATGACGTGCAATTTTTGAGCCACTTTAGAAGACAGAAATATTTGCTCACACATTCTGTGTACCTACTAGTGTAGCAATTTCTTGTCGTTAGTACATCTTCTTACCTATCCATTGCTACATAAAATATTACTAACACTTCATTTACTTTAATAATATCAATCATTCCAGTAACTTTCCCCTTTTTGAAACGGTGTATCCTTTGAAGCAAGCAATATTAAAACAGGAGACGGTGAATGGAAAATATTGCGTATAAGCAATTCTTTATATTGAGCATTAAAATGCGGAACACATTCAAACACCATCTGCATTGTTGACCCACTGAAAGCCAAATGTAACCCTTTTCACAAATGCAAGGTAGCATTATGTGACTAAGAGCAAATCAATGGCTTAGTTAGAGAAAATATTTTCATTTTAATTGGATTTTGGGCTTAGTGGCACTTCAATATAAGCAATGCAAAGAAAGGATTAAAGCGCATATTTGATTTTATTTTAATAAATGCAGTTTCAATCAGCTTATGTGAGATTTATGCAATTTAAAGTTATATAAATTTATCAGAACATACGGATTACAACGGCTTAAGTAAGATAATCTAATCATTATTTCGACCATAGTAAGCTATTTGGAATATTAGAAATGAATTGCAAAGCTTAAACGATTAATATTGTAAAGAGTAGATCAAGACCAATCCCCAATCAAAACCAAACTGAGTGCTTGTAATTAATTATTATTTTTTCTTTAAAACCACTTTTTGTGCAGCGGGTGCCGTAAAGTCATAAATTTTGAAGTTTAATTAAAAATTTTGTATTTCACTGCCTTCGTTTCAATTTCTTGGCTGAAATATGGGGACTTACTTTCATATATGAAATTTTAAAGGCGGAGTTGTATGCATGTTTGCTACCAGCAGAGGCCGAGAAAAGGAGAACATGCAAGGACCAATTTCCACACTGCTAAAAATCAGCGAAAGGAAGAACAGAAACATGTGTAACTTTATGCCGCGCTTGCCACAGTACAGTGTCATTGAAACTTTCACAAATTTATTCACTTTCATTTCAGCGAGCAAGCTTTATTAAAAATTACTGATGGTGTCATAAATTTCTCCGCGGTTCTTGCCTTCCCGTTTGTGCACCTTGGCAACGCTTGCAGCCATTGATAAAGTTTCGAGAACAAACAACTGAAGTCAAGCCTTGATTGACGACTGAGATGTAGAAAGCGTTATTAATTTGTATCATCGTGTATTGGGATCGAGAGATACGACCTCAGAAATGATCGGATATTCCTGACAATAACTTTATGACAAAAGGTATTATGTTGAGTTGATTCCTTGTGGTGAAGACTTCACAGTACCTTGCAGTGTAGCGACCCTTGCAAAATCTAACGACTCTATTTTTTAAGATTGTCGGTCATTGGCATCTGGTTATAGTGACGCCGCTTTTCGTCAAAGCATCGCATCCTGGTACATCCTGTGGCCTTGAAATAAAAAAAAATTGTCAAATTTTCAAAACTGAAAAAAATAAAAAAATATAAAAAATAATTTCGTGAACAGTTGTCAAATTAATTAAGTTCACTTTAAGCATTTGAGAAAAAAATGGCAAGTCAAAAAATGACGATACTTAAAAAGTATTTTATATAACTTGAAATGGTGTTACATTTTTTTTTCGTGAATTTTTTCGAAAAATTCATTCAAAAACAAATTTTTTTAAAAAAAAAAGGTCCCCTAAAGTCAATTTCTACAAAAAGTTATGGCTATTTGAAAATAAAAGCCATTTTTAAATTTACATTTTTGAATTCTGATTAAAAATGTTTGAAAACTTTCAAAAAATGTTTTGTCAAACATAGAAAAGGATGGATAAGTTTCAGCAAAATCTAAAGGGGTCGGGTTCAAAAGTGGTCGATTTGGTATGGAATACCCCATATTATACACCATACTTATTCCCTTTCATATATGTGTAGGTATTGTGCATAAGTTTGTGTTCTGATGTCCGTGATTTACATGTTGTTACGTAGTATGCATGATGAGAGAGTCTCACTACTTAATCATTATTGGGATGCACTATGCACACAGGTAGTAAAATATGTGCTTTAGAAGTATACAAAAATATATAATGAGCGTATATAGCAATCGTAATTGCAACTCACGAACCCATTTTCATTAGTTTTTTAAATTATTTAATTTGAAATCTTAAATATTGTTACTACTTACATGTGAGTATTATATTTGTTCTGAAATACATGTTGTTACATTGTATGCATGAAGAGAGAGTATCACAAACATTATTTAACTTGTACTATGCTTATATATTAGTATGTGCTTTAAAATAATAAATAAATAAATAATTTAAAACATTCCTTTAATTGAGACAATCATATATTTAAAGTAGAATGTTCAACGTGGTCAACCATTTTCATTACTTTTGGCTAGATTATTTAATTTGCAAAAATTTGCAAACAATGCTACATTACAAGTTTTATCCCACCTGTAGATCTACTTTTTGCTTTTTTGGTTAAAGCATAGTGAATGAAGCACAAACATTATAATTAAAAGTTGTATGTATAGCTCATATGGATTAGAATGTTAACTATTTTATATTTTAAGCACATTTTAAATTTCTTAAAAATATTGAGCCACGCTAAATAATTCAAAAAAGCATCATTTTGGCTTCTTTAGAACACCTTTGAGGCAGTAGTACTTGTAGCACAGTTACCGCCACGTGGTAACATAAAAAGTGCTAAAATGCTGAAATTATACAAAAATTTACAATCAAAGCTCATTAAATTTTATCCTATTTATCTACTTTTGTATTTTTGTAGCATAGTGAATGAGTGGACTAACGAAGTTGGTACATAATTAAATACCATATATGAACAATTTTGGATAAAATTTCACATAACTGTTAATTTTTAAATGCAGACAAAGACTTTCTTAAAAATATAAAGCCATTTTAGCTGCTCAACTTTTAAGTTTCTAAGCTAGCATCATTTTTAATCTAGTATGTCATATATGTATGGAATCACATACATATAAACATTTTGAATCACAGTCAGTTATCTGCAAAACACCACCTAGATGAACAAGGCGACGGTAAATAGAAATGTTGATTCGATTAACGCAATTTATATTCGACAGATTATGTAATTGCTTGGCTCAATTTTATAATACACTCCCCGTCATCGCTATCATCGAAGTTGACCTTTCGCATATTGACAGTCACTTCGTAACGGTCGACACCGTGAAAGAGAACAAGAGCAGTAAGTATGGGATTAAGGGAAAGATAGCAATCAAATTGATATTTATTCCTAACAAATAAATTGAGCACTGTTACATTGCAAATCGTGCTCATTAGAGATAAGAGAGTTAGACGATTTGTTTGTGTTCTTGCAGTAGACTGGCTAAGTTTCAGTTATCGAACAAGTTTTATTCATACTTCATAATATACTGGTGAATTTCTTTTATAAAAAAAAAATTATTTTAAAAAATAAATTTTCCACAAAAGCAGCAGCATAGGTATTAATATAAGTGTAAATTTGTATATAGTATTTACATAATTATTGTGTCTCGAGTGTTTTCAGCTCCATGCCATGCAACAACAATAACACAAACAACCGCCTTAGGGTTTTATTATTGAACAATAATTAGACTGATTATTATTTGTTGCTGTAGCTCAATAAAAGAACGAATGTTGAAATCAAGTGATATTTATAATGGGCAAAAGAGGAAGTTTGCGGGCAGAAATATTGTTGCAATAGAAGATGGAAATTTAGGCAGAATTGTATAATGTGGAATGAGCAGTTAATGCGATTTTCCATTTTACTTTCAGTATTTTAATTTTAAATATCAGCCACTGAGCACTCGTACTTTATTTTTTATTATAGATACAGGGTTATAGATATTTGCAAATTATATATTCAAGTTATAATTGTTAGTTTATAATGTTAATTTAACGCAATAGTTTCAATAGCATTGATCTCTCAATAACATGATAATTTAGTATGCATATGCATACTCTGCATTCATTGAGCAATATAAATGAAATTAAACGCCAAAAATTATGATATAATATACAAGTATTACCGTCTAATTATAAAAACATATTTTGCATTCTTAAAAAAAATCAAAAATTTTCTAAAGTATGAACTCGGTAAAATAATATATCAACAACTAGACCGCAGACATGGAATTACGGGAAATTTATGTATGAAATTTTTTCATGCAACGCCTCAAACTCAACTCAACGTTATAATCTCAGTTTTGTACTTCTTCCATTCGCACACATTTCCAAATTAGCTTCCTAACAAGGCAGACGTGAATTGCACAAAGGCTAATTCACACTCGATGCACCACAAAAGCATTCTGAGCAGAAAAATCGCTCTGGTAATGAATAATTAAAAATGACCAAAGCTGTGGCAACATTGTAATACACGCACGGGAGTTTGCACCCGCATTTATTTACAGAAAGGTATACGTTTAAATACACACACAAATATATGTATGTCGATTTCAGTGAACTTTTCGATGTGGTTGCAAGTTTGTGCGATAAAACCGAAACGACGACCGTAAAATTGTTGCTTTATTTGCACGCGTGCAGACGCTACCGAAATGCCACTGATGCATGCAAACAAGCAGAATGTGCGCATTGAAATGTTCCCGCTGCTGTTGCAACCACAGTGCAATTTGATGGAATGCCGTGAATATTCCCGGTGACGGCATTTATAGCACGCATGTTTGAGCTTCAAACAACAAAGACATAAAAAGTGTATAAACGTGGGTTGTTGAGTTTGCTGGAGCGTAAGCGTGTTGCAAACTGCCTGTTATATGCGCCAGCTTTTACTGGTGGAAGTAGACAAGTCATGAAAATTGGTGCTCCGTTTAAACAATAAAAGCTAAAAATTATATAATTACCCTAGTTAGAAGATTCAGTATAACTTCTATTGCTATGTAAAAGAAGCATCACTATTTACTTACGACTGGTTTTGTCTTTTTTATACCTTAATTGATGATTGAAAATGCTTTGGTTTGATTTGATAGCTTATATTTGTGAACTGACTGGAAAGATCAAAGAAAAAGGTAGGTAGGTGTGAGCTCAGTGATATGTCGCATTTATGCTGTAAAGATAAATTATTTTCAGCTTTTCAGTTCAGCATTTGTGTTCACTTAAGGAAGTTATTTAATACATCTTCCACTATATGTAGCTCTTAAATAGCGCAACCAATAACTTCCTTTCTATTGTCAGAACTGTGCGGCCTCTTTGATGCTCGCTAAAGAAAAACACAGCTGCCCTTTTATAGATATAATAGGGAAAGTTCTACATACATATGAGCAAATAATAACAACAAAAAAATACCAACTTTCAAATCTGCCTACTTTAGGGCACCTCACTCTTCCGCCACTGTCACCACAAACATACAGAAATGTAGAAATGTATATTCTGTCTGCCTGGGCCTCGAGTTTGCTTTAATTTATTGTGCTATGTTGCCATAGTTGCTTTGACCGAAGATCATATTCCTGAGTTCCGGTGGGAGGAACTGTGCACTCTTTGTCGCTGATCTGAATTCCTTGCAGAATAATTTAATTTCAGTTTCTTTGTTGAATTGTCAGTGCACCATATCAATGCACATTTGTTCTGGTGTTTTTGAGTTGTTTTTCCGCAAATAAAAGCAAATTGTTATTTAATTTGTAGATACTCCATCTGCCTGCACTGCCCCAATTTATGGACATTATATTGGCGAGCCGCCTAGCAACATTTTCTGTTGGGAAATAAGCGTTTATTGAAGTGAGCCTATGATCAGAGCGAACGTATTGCTTGCTTATGAGCTATAAAAGTATGAAAAATCATTGGTGTAAGGCCGTGTTCGGAGATGAGCGTAATCCAAAGACCTTTATAGGAAACTCTTAACCGTTATAGGAAACCCTTAACAGTACCATAGTTAAGCACTAATTGAAGATATAAAACTGTAATTTAGCATAGGGAATCACAATGACAAGGGGCACCTGTGGGCATACAACAACTATATTTACGCAATCAATTTGCTTGGTGGCCCTATAGACCTCCTACACTCCCACTCTGGTTGCCATTTGCCGCTGCACTCAAACGGTTCGCTTTTCCTTAAACATACAAGCTTACCGTTAGAGGTGTGGGCGTGTTTAGAGCAGCAAATTGAGGCTTAATCATGCGTGCAACAACGTAGCGGTACATAGCAATGACAATAACAAGTTCAACATGCTGTACTTACACGCGTCAGCGATAACATTTTAATGCCTGGTTCCGCATGCCTGACTGGCAAGTGCGCTGTACTCACACGCTTGTAAATGAAACGACAATTTTATTCTCACGAACACCATGCAAACCTAAGCATCTGCGCACATTTGTGCAAAGTTCCACAATCACAAATTGCTATAAAGCTTTATAGTTCGGTTAGATTTTCATGTGGCAATGTTGCAACGAACCTTGCCAGAATTAACTATGTATTACCACGGCAATTTGCAAAAGTAAGTACAATAATTTCAACTGACGCGACTGCTAGTGTTGAGTTTGCTACTTTTTAAACCAGCAATATGTTATGTTTCTTAATTAATTTGCATTTGTCATGCTAGGACAATGAAAACATATTAGAGACAGATGGCCAGTTTCATATAATAAAATCGTATCGGAACAGACAAAAAACAACACAAAATGTTCACCGATTTTATTACGAAACTTTATTACCGCCTCACAAATAGACTCCTTTTGAGGGAAATTTGTGGGCGTAGCTTGAGTGAACCAGTCGGAGCCAACTTTGATTAGATAGTAGTTAATTAAGTCAACAGAGCGAACGGTAAGCATTAATTTTCGAAACATATTGCGAGAATGTAAGATGAGATCTCTACAAACTCAACTTTAAAAGTAATTCCTTTTACAAATATATAATAATTAGTGTTCGAAATATTTCGTATATACATATGTATGTATTTCAGTAGCCACCACGATCAGCAAATCCAAATCAATTTCGCATAACCCTGTTTGCGGCTGGTCTATACATCAGTGTCCATTAGAACTGGCCTTACGTCATTTAGTACAGTTTATCACTATTTCATAGCACTAGTGGAGAACTCGATGGAGGGATACATGCGTGTTGTCAAACATAGATAAGCACAGGCACACACATTCATTGCTATATTGCCGTTATTGTCTGCTATGAAAAGTGCACTTGCATGGATGTTTCTATAGAATGTTAGTGTAGAGAAAGAGAACAAAAAATAAATAAAAGGTGGCAGAAAATGTACTGTTGTTTGCAGCTAAAATGTTGGCAGTATTTACGCTTATGTACGGCTGTGGCATCCACTCACACTTATACACGCTACACTTCAGAATGAAATGGACACAGCTACAATTGACCAGGCAAGCTGAGCAGTTGGAAAATAAAAGCAGTCAATAGAAAAGGCAAACATATGTTTTTTCTGCACTCATGAATTTTTGAAATTCTTTTTCTCTCTTATAGAATTTATTCTTTTTCGTTTATAGACGCGTTAGTTACTTATATTTGCATTTGACTTTATTCTACCATTTTAAAGACCTTATTAAGCATTAGAATGGTAAAATGGAATAAATACATACGCACTCTATTTGAATAGTTTGGAATAATGTTTAATGTTAATATTCCAAATTATGCAAGGATAAAACATCTCTTGCTTTTATGAATGTCATATTTCGGCAAGAGAATTAAAAGTATTAAATTACCCAAACAACGTCAAACGATTAAATGTCTCTATAAAGCTCTTGTCTATTCTTAAAAATGTAAGAACAAACATTAACCTCCGAGGCCGTAACAAAATATCTCTCCAAGAACTTGAGTTTGATCAGCCATTTTGTATGGCGGCTATATTCTATAGTAGGCGCATGTAGAATTTCATTTTGATATCTCAAACACTGAGGGACCAGGTTTTTGCCAACTGCTGCCGGTGGCTTTCTTCTTTGTGTGCTGCCTATTATACATCTTTCTTAATATGAACAAGTATGGAAAAGATAAGTTCGAACGCTTTATACTCTTACAACTTGCAAAAATCAAAGTCAGGGAAATACTAAGGTGTAAAACGAATAATGTAGAATAAAGTCAGCCGGATGTTCGAAAATCCTTATATAAGTATATAGGGGCTATGCCAATTTTAAGCTCTAATGTATCTATTTTAGGCACAAAAATACACTGTTATGAACAAAACGATCTTATTTTCATTGGGATAATTCACGTATTATCTGATATACATATACTGTACAAGGTCCCCCAAACGTTCGAAAATCTTTATATTAAGTATATGAGGGCTAAGTGAAGTATTGGTCCGATTCCAACCATTTTTAACATACGGACATACCATTATAAGAGAAGGATTATCCCTTAATTTCAGTTATATAAATCACTCATTGACCGACAGTTTAGATCAAAAGTCAACTACAGGTACCGAGGTCTAAATATTCGGTACCTAGGGGCTTTAACAGTTTTTATAGGATTTAAACATTTGCAGTCTCCACTACAAAGAAAAGGCATTCTAAAGCAAAAATGAAGCATTTATAACATTTTCAAATTTTTGGTATCACACGCATTGACCAAAGTTAGGCATAAGGCAGTATTTTAAGTTGCCAAACCACTGCGGTATATTTCAAGCACAGGTCTTTGATATTGGGAGCGGATCCAGCCTCTACTCCACCAACGCGCCACTCCAGAACGCCAAGAAGCAGGCAGTAACCTTTCAAGCAGGATAGCAATGACAGAAACCAGCAACTTCACTTCTGCTGAGTGCCAGGCCATAAAAGCATCGATACCAATGAGATAGATGATGAGCTGGCAAATGCTTTTTCTGTCATCACTCATATATAAAAAGTTACAAAGGTACATATGTAAGTACTGATAAATTTTGATAAAAGAGGAAAAAAAATCACTAAATAAAAAGTGTATCTAAAATTTTCAGAGTATTTTGCACAATGTCCTTTATCATATATAAAAATATTTAGTTATGTATTTATTTAAAGCTAATTCATTTTAACATTTTACTTTAAAGAGTATAATAAAATGTAAATATATTCTTTAAAATTTTTTTCAGGTTAGCGTTGGCAAGCGTATACTCAGTTTGGAGAATTATAGACACTGAAATGTGTTTGACAGTACAAATATGTCTACCAGCATTAAACTTACGTAACTAAGTGAAATATGGGCGATGGGAAGCCGAACTTTTTCTTTTTATCATTTTAGCAGACACGTGTTTAACCATTTCATGCCAACTCCTGCTGGCATCTGTCTGCCGCTCTTTTTTGATTAGCGCATTTTTCGATTGTGTTAAACATACATAACTGAAAACTTTACTTGTCTCCGTGTGATTTATCAACATTGTGTCTGTTGTTTGCAGCTGCATTTTTGACTGTGAATTGCTTGACGAACTTATATGTATATACTTGTATGCACCACTGGGTAACTTGCTTATTTCAGCAGACAGCCAAGCCTGCGTTAAATGGAACTGACTCTGATTGAAAAGGGTGAGCATTTTTCGTTATCAGGGTTCAGTGTATAATTTCTCTTTAAAAATTTTCATTAAAAATTTGTTGAGGAAAACACGCACCTCAAGAGCAACCGATTTGCAAAGATCTTATAAAAATCGTATCATTATTTGTTATCAATCAAAATGCAATTTCATTGCGAATACGAAATTTTATAAAAGATTCAATTTAAACAGATTGTTCCAAATATGACGACACTTTTACACATACATAAATTATCTAAATGCTCTAACATGTAAAAAATTAAAAATCTCATGCATTCGATTAGAAGATTTCTCCAAATCTTACCACAGAGGAATATATATTTTACACTCTTTCTCGCATCATATTTTTTTGCGGAATAAAGCTATTTTTATTATGAATCTATTCTACTTTGAAAATTTACCGATTTAAAAACTCTAAAACTATATGTAAGTAAAACATAAATATACATAGATATAACATATATCGATTCTGCTGCTTTTTTCGATGAACAATAAAAGCCCGTTTTACAATATTTGGATAATATTATTCAAAGCAGTTACATTTCTAAAGCTTTACAATAAAAAATCACAATATCCCATTAATATATAATCAAATAAGATTTTCGCTTCTTCGAAAATTTGTCGTGAAAACAAGCACAGATTGGAAAGGCTAGAGGTGCATTACTTCAACAGGAAACAACCCTAAAAAAGTTGCATAAAAAACCATAATAAGTATATGCAAAAATTTTTATTCCAAACAAATACTATATCTATATATATTTGTTTAGAATTTTGATTATGGAAAGAAATATCGTATTTTTCACTAATCCATAACTATATAATTTGAAGAAGCACGCGTTTCATAAGTACACTTAAAAGTAAAAAAGTCATAATACCACAGAGGTTTGATAGGAGCAAATATATAGAAGTAAATATATATATATATATATAAATAGATGATATATATAATCTAGTAGATCTGTATGTGGTTAAAACCTGCTCTCTATGACAAATAATATCTTCCTGTTCTTCACGAGTGTACATGAACAAAATAGTTCCTTATTACTACTATTTCTGAAACAAGAGCTTCTTGAGCAGCCACCGGTGCGTATACGTAACTATACGGAAATTACTGTGCACTCAACTTGTCAATAAATTATTTCACTCTTGAATTTATAGAATACCTTAAAGCTTTAATATTCTTGCCAAAAAATTAAACAGTTGATAATTCTGCACATGTTATATGTATCTAACAACCATCATCTTTAATTGTCCATAACACACAAATTTGTCCTCTTTTGTTGTAGCCGAATTCATATTAAGAAATTTGAGAAGATTTTGATGTGAGCTTCATTTGACAGCTTCTTGACAATTAATGCCTACTCTATTTATCAAATTGAATTGCTATAAAGCTATTTATATATTTGTCATTGGCCAAACGTAATAAAATGAAAATGAAATTCTTTCATTGTGTCAAACTAACCAATTTCCATCCATCTTAGTTAAAATATCACGTTATTCATAAGTTCAAGGTCAATTCGTTCTCAGTTATCTTTGACCTATATCCTTTTCGCCATTTATCGCAGCCAAGTGCTTCTATTATAGTATATGTTTTGAATGTAAATAGGCATGTCTGTAAGAAATATTTACATAGTTTGGCCAGAAATATTCATCTTTCTTAATTGTATATTAATGTCATCTAGAATGCAACATACAGCAATATAGAATTTTCAATTTATTCTAATATTCGGTATTTAGTATCATGAAAAGTCGTTTAAAGTAGTAGTAGTATGAGACTCGGATACGCAGTTCTACTTTTACTCATTTACCGATAAATGGTTAAATAGGTTCAGAAAATAAAATTTAATAATACTTAGTTTAGAATAAGTATAATTCACAAACATTTTGATTCAACTTCGCGAAAATTTAACGTTCTGCAATAAGAACTATTTTCATGGTTATAACATTACAACTTAGTCTCTGCTGCGACGGTTAAAATATACATTGTAGTGGCCAGCAATAAAAAATTTACTTCAGTTACTTCAAGGAACGCATGAATTCAAAATATTTTCATTCATCATTCGCTTTTTCTCTGCCACTTCAGCGAGCCTTCTGTTCATTTCATTGCTTGCATTTGCTCGGTAGTTTGCAGTAAGCATTAAACGAATCCGTGGCCTCTTCCGGTCTATTAAATTGTTGCTCAAGCGATGCTCAAGTAGTTCTGCTTCTTCACTCTCTATGCGCTGTAACACTTTGTCTATCAGCGTCACTTAACTGTTAAATCGCTAACGACATATTTTGTGATAAATTCAATTTGGCTTTTTGAAGCGAGGAAGTAGTTTCGATTTCGTAAGAGTTAAACGTATTTTACTTATGTATGCAGTTTTGATATTGTTCCCCTTAAATTTAGTGGGAGAAAGGGGGATACTGAATAGCGTTACGAGAAAAATTTATTAAATTAAAGTGTCTACATTTACCCATAACTCAACGAGGTAATTACACAATTACAGATACAAGAGCAGTTAGTTTCTCAAGTATACTAAAATAAACAAATATCAGCTCCGATTATTTGCACATGACACTTACAAATATAAATAAATATTTTATGAAATAAAGAACATCTCAAGCATACTACTACTTCCACTATTCCTAAATACAGTGCATAGAAAAATAGTACAACATGCAAAATCCTTTTGCTCAAAAAAATGTGCACTTAGCAGGAAGGTGTGGAAAACAAATTTGTCAGTGACACTTTATGGCACCGAACGGTACATTGCACTAAAGTGAAAGTAAAAGCTTTAACTGGAACAAAATAAGAATTTTAAAAATGATCCAGAATTTATTTCTGCAATCATGTTTCATTCATATTTACGTTTTGCTGCTTTTCACCGTTTCCTTCGTTTACTTTGAAGTTTATTACGCTTACATTTTAGTGCACCAGGTTGCAGTCCTCCTCTCCTGCTAATCACTAAAGCGATTTCTGCATTTTCAGTCTTCTCAGCGCTTCACTCGCTGCCATTTTGTAATTAGTTAACATTGTTTTTGTTTCGTTCGCGCTTAAGTAATTGACACCGGGACTTGATCATCCAACCGAAGCGAAATGCAACAATGTACGGGCAGAGAAGAGTGATAAATCTAAGAAAAAATGGCAAATAAAAGGGATACAATGGCTCTGTCATATACTGAAATATGTTATCCTCTTATATAATTATAATATTATACTAAAATTTCATAGAAATTCATAAAATAAATTAAAAGAAAAGTCATCTTTCTTCATGAGCAGAAAAATAACTGGGTTATGTTTACAAAATGTTTTTATTATATTTTTTACTCACCTAAACACGTAGTGATCATTAATTTATTCACTTCATCTGCAGGTTGGAACCCCTGTCAATCAGCTCAGTTTCAGTTTGTTTGCTTTCTTTTAGGTGTCAACTAAAGTATTACGTTATACTGAGTTAATTGATTGCTTTTGGTATAATTTTACTTTTTTCTTTCACCTTTTTTAACGTCCTTCGTATACCACCTTAGATGTTTTGCTTGACGATATTGTTTCAGTTTATTTTACTATTAAATCATTAAGAATTCAAAATAATTACCGGATCTGTTGTACCTGATGGTCCCTAACATAAATGGTGTACCACGAATACGAATATAATATATTTTAATATAATATAATCACAAAATTAATTTGTTTTTTTGTTTATAGAAATAGCGTGCTACAAATAACTGGCGGACCCTCATGGCAGAGTAGGATTGCCAGTGTTTGCTAAATACAAATTTCCAGAGTTGCCAGCTCCTAGAGCACACTACATTTGAATTAAAGCAATACTTGCCACTCCTTTCGCTTAAACACTCTGTTAGCCATACTCTGCCACCTTTTGTTCTCAAATACTTTTTAGGAGTCTAACCAACCGTGTAAACAGCAAAACTCACTTGAGACTTAAAGCATTGCAGCTCAAGCACTAAATTGCGTACAATTTCACAACATAACACATACAAGAAAAGGTGAATGTGTGCAAATTTTGTTAGCAAACGCACACTAGCCAGAAGTAATAACTTTATAGACGGAGCTTTTCGAAACCACTTTTTAAGTGCTTGTAGGTGTTGCACGTGAGAATGCTGCCCAACATTTACTAACTGCATGGTGTTTGAGATTCTAGCAAAAGATAGTAGCCTTAGTAATAGCTACTCACTTGAAACTTAAGATCATCACACTCATGTGAAACTTTTGAATAAAGTACATTCTGATAATAACCACGTCGATCTGAGCAGAGTACACTAAGTTGGTCACGAAGTTTGTAACGTCTAAAATACACGTAATGTGGTAGACCCTTTAAAGTAGATATAGAAATGATGAGCATGACGAGCTGAGTTAATTTAGCCATGTCCGTTTGCCTGTGAGTCGGTCTATAGTTTTCGAGGTGTCGATCTTAAATTAAAGTTCTTGTACGGTAATTTTTTTATTTTCCAACATATCTTCACGAATTTTGAGATGGTTTATTGTACCACCATAACAAATAATTCATGCAAGCTGACCGATCATAATTAAGAAAACTGCAATGGCTATACATTTTTCGTCAAAATCAAATGGCAAAAAGACTTTACTATAGCACAAAAGAGTGTAAAATGATCTTAAATAAATGTAACCATGTAAGATTCATAAAGTATATAAACCAAATAAAACTAGTGTTTCCGATGATTTAAGATTTTCAGTTCAACTCAAAAAAATATATAAATAAATTATTGCAGAGGACTTCGACAACTTTTAATAGTCAATTTCTATTCAACGTTTATTGCAATTTATATGCACCACTCAATTTGCCGTGCTCTCAACGATGTCCTTAAGTATGGTTTCAAGTACCAGCTGCATTTAGTGTAATGAAAGAATTTCAATTAATTTGCATATACAGTACTTGAGTTTTTTAACTCTTCAGGGTTAAAGCTAAGCTGATACTTGTGCTAATTTCAAGTGGTTGAGACAATGAAGTAGAGACATTCTCATTGAAGCTAATAGGTATTAATATATACATATATAAAGTAGTTCATTGAAAAAAAAATACTCTCTCTTTCTTCCTTCACGTTCATTGTAGATCTTGCTTTTGAATAAAACCTTTTAATGGTATTGACATTGTCTATATGGAACAAACAATTCATGAATGTCATGAAAGAACTATTTAATGAAAAACATATCCGATTATAAGCCGATCAATCAAATACCTGAATACTAGCAAAAGTGAGATTAATTGCTACCAGATAGTCCTGCCACAGCCGATCTTGGACGCTTATTAAACGGTCTCTCACACCGAACTGTTTAATCTATACTTAATTCCCTAGATAAGTATATACAATTAAATGATCTTGAAAGCTTCTGAGAATAATTATACAAAAATATAGCGATTCTGCGATTCCTCCCCGTACCCTAGCTATGAGTATATGAGTAAGAAAGCAACGAATCGACTTTTTCCTGGGCATTGGATATACGTATCAAGTAATTAATTAACTCAAGCAGCTAAAAGCAATTTATTTGCCTTTCCCTGATTACCTACTTGTACGGTAAACAACAGGTGCCACTTAACACTACTTCGTAATTATGTCAGAGCGTATGTAGTTACCGGGCTTATAAACTGGCAGAAAAGAAAATTAAGTCCCAAAGCAGGAAAACGAGAAAGCCATAGACCTTTCAAAATATAAGGAATAAATCGGGTGACGAGTTCCTGGTGCAATCGCAACCATTTACAGATTATTTGATATAAGCACTAGCCTTAAATAAAAGCCAAATGTTAGCTATAATGATGTCGAAACAACTGAGAACACCAAATTGCACAGTCGAAAATCAATTGTTTACTGAATTAAAAATTGCAAACTGTCGAGCCGTGCAAACAATTGTAGGTAAATTCAAATGAACTCTAAAAATGTGTAAATTACCGATCCCGTGACATGTATAATTTCCTAATACTTCTCACCTCCCTCAGTTGGGCAAATGCTAATTAATAACCATTGTAGGTGTTTCCGGAAAGCTAAGCACCGTAGCAACACTTGCACAGGTTTATATTTTCTGATTGGAATTCTCCACAAATCGCCACGGTAAAGCAAATTCAACTGTGGCAGACGTTCTTGCAATGGAATATCACGTACCTAACCTAACATTATGTGACCATTTTTGGGCACTTATGAGTAAGTATGCACATCTATGGTACATGTTAGGATGGTTTTCGGTTTGTATTAATAACTGCGGCTGCGCGTGCGTTTCCGTGAAGTGCCTGAGGCACTTGTTTGAGTTTTACTTATTCGCCTGCAGTAATGTAAAGATTTAACGCAATATATATCTAGTATTCTTATAGTTACATAAATAATCTGCTCAATACCAACCTTTTTCGATTTTTCTTGTTCCGAAATCTGAACAATATTCAAATTATCATTAAAATTAGTTTTATTATTTACAATCAACAATCAAGTCAAGTGCTTAATATGTGAAAGAAGGATGTACCAATCAATAAAATGAAAATGCAACATTTTTATCTTAACAATTTTTAGCTTCCTCTGCGGTTCTCTCTACTATATACTTGTAGCTACTGCTCACGAAATAACCATAAAATTGAAACCATTTTTGATTTATCATTAACTGTGTTCAGATTACAATATTCCTATGTATAATACTTGTATGTATATTAATGTACACAACTGATGAAATAAATGAGGAAGCTAGCGTTCGGGTAGGCAGTCAGTCCTTTGGAATCAGCTTCTGCTAACGCAATTAAAAGTGATTTCATTTGCGCAATCCGATTGAAGGAAATGTTATTTACATTGAGACTTTAATTAAAATGAACATGTGACGCCTCGCCAATGTAAAATACAAAAACACAAATGTTGTTATTTGCTCGCTCATACCTGGTTGCACACTTAATGGACAATCACGGATGTGATACAAGGTTGCGTGTGTCTGGTAATTATACTCGAACATTTGTTTTTTTTTTTAATTATTTCTATAAACCAACATTCTGGTATAAATACACACAAAAATAGAAATATTTTCAATGCATTCGAAAATCGATTACATGCAACCTAGTGCCTGTAAATATTTCGTGAAATCCAAGGGAATCACCATAAGCTACATGTCGTCACAATAAAATAATTATTAAATTATCAAAAATATTTATATAAAACGGCTTTAAAGTTGGCAGAAACCATAAAAGTAGAAGTAGTAGCTTTTAGTATTGAAAGATATCCTCAATACCAATTTATCTACTTCAGGAGTAGAACGTTTTTATCCAACAATAATGTTTACCAAGCTCACTAAATCTGTCTCTTCCAATTAAAATGACTTAAAATTCAGATTTTGGCTAAAGTCTTAGTAAAGTGCAACATGTATGAATTTGCTTAATTTAAAAAATGTACGTAGCATTGGAAAGCATACAATATAATACTTCAGATTTTTATCAGTTTCATGTTTCAAGCTCGGTATATTTCGTCTTTAAATCTATTTCCTTTTATAAGCCATTTTATTTGTCCTGTGGTCACTTAACAGTCATTAAATCTGTATAATAACATGAAAGCAACACATTTCACTAACATTTTATTGCCAAAGTTAAGTTGTTGCGCAAGCTAATATTTATGTAAGATATTTCATGAACGATTAAGAACATAACACATTAACCACCAAGCAATAAAAGCAAAGTGCTTGAAACAAAATATACAAAAAGAAATAATATATAAAAAGCCCCCTCTCACTATGTGCCTTTTTGCTCGACATCTTAGGTTTCAACAGATTCACACCTTAGATTCACTGCCTTTTAGTCTGCTTATAGTTACTACAACAATAAAAGCGATTGCTATCTGTGAAAATGGCGATGAACGAAAATTATTGAGAGAATAAAATAAATAACATTTTCGGAATCTAAAAATAATAACAATAAAGTTAAACTGAAGTGGTCTTTTGAACAGCCGGAAACCACTCATGAGCATTTAATTGTACCATAAAATCTTTGCCGAGCATCTTGATTTGTTCAATAGCAATTATAGATGCTCTGGAAATAACAAGAATACGTACATATCAGCTAATAAAAGACGAAGTAGAGGACATAACGCTCCAATTTCTTTGTTTAGTACTAAGCTTGACAAATTACATATAAACTTGTTTGTCTTGACTTTTGTTGGTGCGTAGGGAACAGAAACTTATTTTCTGAACTATCCTGTTCAAATCCTGCTTTAATTTAAAAATTCATTACCACTATTCTTTTCTTTTTTACTCAATTTTCTTCTGTTCTTTTTTTTTTGTTGTCAATTAAATTCATTAAAAATTTCGGTTCCCTCCCAACTGACACAGAAAGTACCTTTTGTCTTTAAGTGTTAATATTAAAACCTCAAATTTTTTTCGAAACTTATCGGAGATATGTCAAATAAGAAACACTTAAGCGTTCTCTCAAAATTTTCACATTTTTGTATACAGTTGAAGCAAGCAGCCTATAAGACCGCGGTGTACGAAGGAAGTGCTTTTACAACATCTATTAATATCCGGCATGTATATTAGGGTGTTTTTTTTTTTTGAACTATTAAATTTTTTCAATCCCGTCGCGAAATTTCTTTGGAAATACTCTAAAAAAAAATTCACTGAAAATTTTAGCCCTTAATATTAACATTAAGAACTGGACCAAGGCATGTAAAAATTTTCCATAGAAAATACACTACAATCGTGATTTTTTATCCTTAAATTCCTACAGATCAGAGGTGTTTTATGGCTTTGACTTTAGACGCATATTTCTCAGAATTGTTCACAGAAAAAATGTTCATGACAAACTTGTAGGAAATTTTATTTGCTACAAAAAAGGTCACAGCCAGCAATTGTTCGTGAGCCATGGGCGTTTCAACAAGACTCAGCACCGTCTCACAAAGCGCGAGTGAACCAAGAATGGCTGAAAAACAACATTCCGAACTTCATTACGACCACACAATGGCTCTCGAATTCACCAGATGCGAATCTATTCTCTCTGGGCCATTTCGGAGAGCAAGGTCCGAAGTAAAAAATACACCAGTCACAAGATGCTGAAGAAAGCCATTGTCCGTGAGTGGGCCAAAATACCGGCAAGTCACATTCGGGCAGCTTGCGGCCATAGTTAAAGCAAAAGGTGGACATATCGAGCAAAAGTGAATTGGTCTTTAATTTATGATTATTTTCACACATTTTGTACTTTAAAATAAATAAAAATAGTTTTCTAAACCGAATTTATGGCTTTTTTAATTGGTTACGAGTGCCGGACCCTGTACATACCATCATATATACCGTCAGTGCTAGCATTATATTTCCATGTTCATTTCTACAATATTATTATGGAAAGCAATAAAATATTTTTCATATGGGCCAAGAATATGTTTTGAATACTATTTTATTTTCGGCCATAATAATTATGCAAGGTGTTATTGCTGTTAGATCTTTAAGCTGTAGAGCTGTAGAGGTGAGGTGCTGGCGTGATATCACAGGCTTAAAGCGAGGACTAAGAGTGTGCAGAAAGGATTCGATATTTATAAATTAAACGAATTTGTAGTACAATAGGATGTGTACTTGACAACAGATGATGTGGCAATTGTATAGTAAGTTATGTATAATTGCTTGTGAAAATATTATTGAATTATCGATTAATATTGAATTTTCATAACAGACAAATGCATACATTTTAATTGAATATAGCAAAAACATTTGAAGATTCACTTTAGTGAAATTACTTAACTTAAACGGATATCAGGAGTGAAGTAGAGAATAGTTATTTTAAGGGCAAACGAAATGCAAGTATGTAAGTGTAATTTATGGCAACTGACAGCTGCTGTCTCGTTTGATATGTCTGGAATGTTTGAGATAAGCAACCAGCTTCCGACAGACTATTCAAGCAACGTGGCAAAGAATGAGCATTTACTAAACTACGAAGAATATTGTATTTTATACACATACACATAAATGTTTACTTCTGTAAACAGAAGGGAATAAGGTGGGCGACAACATAGAAACAAGTTAAGTGCTGAAGTTGTAACACTACACATTGGTCTACCTTTCGAGCTGTGCAGTGTTGGTCACGCTGTCTAGCCAGCTTTTTATGTAGTTAGCTGGATGTTTGGTAGCTTGTTTGTATGCAATGAATTTGCAAAGAGAATGGAAAAGAAAGCACACGGAAGTAAAAATAAGGCATCGAAAGCAAAAAGGTTTTTAGCACACACAAAAAAGGAAATATTTATATGACATTTTATATCTATATACGTACGTCTAGTGTATATACTATAAAACCGGCGCAGCTAACTGTAACAATATCGTTCATTTCATGTCTTCAGTCAGCTATAATCCAACTTTATAAAGATACATTTACTCTAGAATCCGCGTTTATCTTTCCATTATTGCAATTGCTGCTCATTCTCCTCTTATCTATGCGCTTACAGCCAGACATTTTTGCTTACCAATCACAAAAATTTGCATGAAAAATCCATAAAATTATGTCATTTTTGCCAACCTGTTGAATTTGGGATATTTCTACAGTACATCGACTTTAAAAGCGTTTGTGTTATAGGGTGAGAGCTGGAGCAGATGAAAAACCAAAAGCAGTACTTATCAGGATGCGTGCTTCTGATAGCTGTCCGAAAGAAGCCAAATATGGGAGGTAATATGTTTATCTACAAAATGCTTTTTCCGTTTTTCTCAGCAAAGTATTTAAACAATATTTAGCGCAAAAATATTTTGAATTAACAATGTGACGAGTACGAATTGTGGAGAGAAATGTAAATAAAGGGATCTAAAAAAACAAAACTGCATTGATGAATAAAAAATGGCAATACTGAGAAATACAAAAGCGAATTCACAACAAATAAAAGTACATACCACCGCAAAACTGTTAAGCCCTTCGTCACTGATAGCTTACGTAATGGTGCATAATGTAAATAATTATGTTAAAATATATAACAGTAGGCGTTCATGCGCAGCCAAAAGTAAATAAAATGCTGTTTGCCAAAAAGTGCAGAGCCGGAAAAATTTTCCATGTAGCTCTGGTCATTTATAGAGCAACTTATTTTATATAAAAATGGCAGCTCAAATGCTTTCAATTTAATGCACATACTCATACAAATGTACACACATGTAAGCATTCGAAAAAAAAGAAAATCGCCAAAGGAGCAATGTTGAAATTTGTTGCTTGCTTGATGTAACTAAAACCGCCCTCGAGTTTGCAATGTATTAAAAAGCGCCAGTAAATGACCCATCAATTAAAAATCACAGCAGGCTTAAAAGGGCCGTCAAAATATTTACTCAGAGCTGAAGTCTGTATGGGCCGTGTCATGCGCAATTTTGTAGTTATTTTTTATATAAATTAACAAAACGGTATATTTACTTTTAGTAAATGCTAAAATGTGTGTAAATGTGTGAAGCAAATAATGATTTCTGCTACTGAAATGACAATTAAATTCACATATTAAGTTCGGACTTACATGAAACCATTTCTACTTTCTCAAGTAGCATAGATTAATTTACTCAACATTGTGTTAAAAATCGAATATTAATGTAAAGAGATATCTAGTACTGCTCAATTAAAACTATAATGAATTTTGATCTGATTTGGATAAATTATATATATTTATATATACCATCTGATCAAAAATGACCCGGACTGCGATAAAAAAACAATTTAAAGTTCATGAGAATGCTTAATTCAAATTTCCATACCCTCATTTTAAATCTCGTCTGGAATGTCTTTCAGTGCCTACTCAGCGTCGTTTTAAAAGATTCGTTGTTGAAAGATTTAGGCTTTTGAGTAAAATTCTAGCATTGATACGCCTCATACCCGAAACATTGTGTTGATCGTTCGATCACTTTGAAGCAAACATGATGATTTTCAAGCATTGTTTCCTTAACTTGCGACCTTCACTTAATGCTTAATGCCACTTAAATACTTCTGATGGTGAAAGAGCGACTCTCCAAAAGACATCTGCAACATTTTCAACGCTTTGGAAGCAAAACTTGCATTGGAAACATACAATTTTAAGTAAACTCGTTATTAGATTTTCTTCTATGGTAAAAATTGCCAGATATACTTTTCAGATCATAAACAAATAGCTACCATACATATACTATATGACATTTATAGATAAACATTTACGCAAACAGAAAAAAGGGTGTATTAAATTACGAAAAAAAATTTTTCCTGTCAGATGGGTCAAATGTTATGTATAATACCATGTTCATAGTAAAAACTACAATCACAACACTTTCTCATTTTATATCCTGAAGTAAACGTCTCATATCTTAAAATAACCAACCGCCAGCTAATTCGTCAAATATATCTATCTAAGAGATAATCTCACTGCGAACTTTAACGACTTCAAAGCGTTAAAAGCCAACGTTTAAAGCCGACGTTGGCACAGCAACCAATTTTTGTAAAGTTTATTGTTACGTTAAATGCCGAAAAGCGTGCAACAAAATATGTAAATCCGCTAACGATGGTGAATATTTCACCCACGCAATGTTGGCATGTGAACATTGATTTACGAAAACACACAGCAACTGGCTGCCACGGATTTACGCAATAAAATGAAGCATTAAAAGCGAAAGTTTTGATTCAGTCGTCAGCACGTTGCATCAATAGCATTGTACACACTCTGCGGATTCCTCATACGGTGGGTACAGCCATCCACCCTGGCTTGGTGGGGATACAAATTTTATCCTTTCGAAATAAAACTTCAGAGTTTATTATGCTACCAAACTACATATTCTACATACACGTATACATAGTAGATATATTAAATTATTAATATCCTTATCATTTTCAAATATAGTGAAGATGCAGGCTAAAAACATGAAAATGGTTTAGTTTCGTAGTACATTGATTTGAAGATGCTGTTGTTCAATATTTTATAACAGATTATGTTCTGAAGATTCTGGTACTATAAATAAAATTATTGCACTTCTCTCTATGTTTGGTGATATTTACTTTTTTTTTTTTTTTTTTTTTTTGAAATAGATAGCTTTCCAAAAAGGCGAAGATTAACTAGTCCAATAATCAGATTCCCACATACTTACCATAAAACTGTAAATAAAAGTACAATATATTTGCATTAAAGACGCTTTATGAATGTATGCTTCATTGCCTTTTTTTTTTGGAGATTAAATTCCTCACATTCTGAGAGCATGACAACATATTCGCTACATTTGTCGCCTTATTAAAAATATTGCTTTAAGATTGAGAGAAATAAATTCTAAAAATGACAGGGATACAGCGCTTGAGGCGATGATAAAAATTTATGAGCATCCAGCTTCAGCTAAGTTGGACTTTTCTATTTCCAAATTGTCAAGTGAATGAAATTTTCGAAGAGCAAATAGAAAATGCAACGATACACTGCACAAAATAAGTATTTATATTGATGTAGAGGAGATTTTGTAACTTTTCTTATTATGAAATTTTTTAATAAAAGTTAAACCAATAAAACACTAAATAAAATAATAAAATGTTATGTCTTTATAAAATATCCACCCCAACCCTTAAAGCTTAGAGATTAATTCATCAGCTTCGAGATTAAATTGGTTTTGGAATGTTTCTTTTCTTAGCGAAATCATTGATTGAATTTGAATATGTGTCCCTAGGTACCCTAAGAAAGTTGTTTACTCTTATTAGGAATCATTTTTCATATATTACATATAAGCCAAGTAGATTTGAACAAATTTGGCGGATATGATCATCAAACCGCAGAGTGTAAGTGGCTTACACATTATGGTATAATCATGCTGCAGGAATGACATCCTTTAGTTTTGCACATCCGTGAAGTCGATGCATTTTCCATGTGTTCGCACAATTTTCATCTTCTTGCCAAGGAAGTGAGGCGAGCGTGCTGCTGCAAGCGAAAGCTGTCTTTCATATTTGCTTAGCATACTGCATGAGTAGAGTGTACATATGTTTGTGAAAACAGGGGAGGATGTGATTGATTGTACGAAAGATATTGCTCGAAAACTGAACGCCAACACTAGTGACTCAGTTTCCTAAGAAGCGGCTAAAGAGGTTGCACATGTTTCACGAATCTCACCATTTACCCCAGAAATTGCACGAAACTAAGGCAGGAGGTATGCCATAATAGGATTTGTAAATTTGCATTTAAAACAAATTACGTGTGATTGTTGGCGCAAGCAGTCTTAGGTTGCTCTGCGTTGATGTGATTAGAGCATTGCATACTTAAGTCAAAAATGAATATTATATTCTGTTTCTTTCACTTAAAATAGGTGGTTATTTAAAATTTTTTCTCACCATTGAGAATTTGAGGACAAACTTTGTACTATAAACTAACTGACTAATATTTTGACCGAAAAAAATTTCGTCTCTTGACTTAAGTCTTGTTTTTACAGATTTATTTTTTCCATTTAGCAATTTCAGGTTTTTTCATTGATGGATCATATATTAATTTTTTCGAACGGTAAACTGCATTAGACTCGAGAAAGTTGAATTTAACTTTTCATCAGATCAACTCCATGTATGACTTATATAACTTAGCATGGTGGCTTCCTTAATATCATTTGGTATAAAAATATGCTAATCGAGAATAGATACTTATCCAATAACCTATAACAACCTTCAGTTAATCCATGCATTCACTTATCTTTGCTTATATCCATTTCAATTGCTCCATTGATTTATTGCTTCACACTTTCAATTCATATTACATATAATGATTTCTTCTGCAAATTCAAAGGATATATTGCAATAACCATTTATATTAATACATATGTTGGTATTGTTCCACACGGACAAGCCTACTGAAGGAAGCGTCTGTTACAGCAGTGGCCCAATATCAATTTGCATAAGTTTGAAAATTTCCAATACAAGAAGCATATTCTGCATCAAACACACTCACACTTATGCAGCAATGCAAAGCAATTGTGGACTGAAATTCAATAAAAATCAATAATAAATTATTCCCTTTATGCTCAACACCTTTGGAGTCTCAGTGCGGTTTTTTGCACCCGCGATTTTATCGCTGCTTCGCGATGAGTGTTGTGTGCAGATAGCCGTACAACAACATAACTGCCTTAAAATTATTTTAATATATGTTTTGAGTGGCAGCTCCCATAATTTAAGGTCATTATTTATGAGTTTCGTAAAATTGAAAGCGAAAACGTATTCAAAGTAAGAGGAAGAAAAAATGGAAATGGCAGGAGTTGATGATACATTTTTTAGTATTTTTAATGTTAATCTTATTGATTTGAGATGCTAAACCAGCTTACTTTCAGAGGTAATTATGTAAAATAAATACGTTTTTCTGCTTTTAATTCAGGTAATTTTTAAAATGAAAGCAAGCTTGAACAATTTTAAGTGATTCTTTGGAATACAAAATATGTTCATGTAAACAAAGAAACTTGCTGACTATACAAAATAAAGCTTGAATGACTTATTATGTTATTTTTTACATTGAGCATCTACAAAAGTGCAAACTTCAATTAAAAAATTACTACATTGGCATAATTCAACAGCATAGTAGCCATAAACGAGACTTTAGACGTGATGTCACGTGATATGATAAGATATGATATAATGTTACCATACAAATAAACTTGATATGAATTTATGATCTGTGATATAATATTTTATGTGGCGACTTTTAGTCAAGCGACATGACTTTATGTATCTTTAAGTCATGTGATATGCAAGAAAATCATATGATGTGATGTAATGATATGATGTCGTATGTTGCAGTAAAATTATTTTAATTATTATATTAAATTATAATTAATATATTAAAATAATATTTGTAGTTCAATCATTTTCTTGTATTTACTTCGACTGTACTTCTGTAAAAAATAATTTCGGTGTACGTTTTAAAACCTAAAATGATTATAACACATTCCTTGCTTACATCAGGTTTAGCCCAAAAGCGATTTTTTATTTTAATAACTCACTCATTTTATTAATGCTTGACTGCTTTATAATTGCTTGACTGAGATTACATGAAGGCTACATGGCAATTGTAAATATGTTAACCTGTTATGTTATTCTACTGCTAGCCCGAGGAAAATCTTTTTGTTAGTGTTCGCATGTTATCAACTTTAAAATCACGACGAGTGTGTTTGACAGCAACATACACGCCTCTTTAGTATCAACCCACTTAACCAAATATTAGCATAGGTTTAACCATGATAGGCTACTTTCTTCCATACTTCCTTCACCATTCACGTTTTAAACATGTCTCTCTGCCTCTCATGTTCCAATTTCGTTTGAATTACACGCACAAAAGCTTCCAAGCATAGTCAACAGCAGTAGGTAGATGTACTATATATTTGAGTATACAAGTAGAAGTGACATGCAATTTTTGAGCAACCTTAGAAGATGGCAATTTTGCTCAGACATTCTGTGTACCTACTGGTGTTGCAATGTTTTGTCATTAATGCACCTTTTTACATATCCATTGCCACAAAAACCGTTCATAATACTTCATTTACACTAATAAAATCAACCATTACATGCAAGTTTTAAAAATGTGTATCCATTGAAGACTACAGGCTGCAAGCTAGCTTACGCACACTAAATACATGCAAATCTTGCTTTGGTTGAATAATACTAGAATTGGTTGCAAATTAATGAAGCAATATTAAAACAGGAGATGGTGAAAGGAGAATATTGCATATAGTGAATTATTTTCATTGAGCATTGAAATACGCCACAAATACCATCTGCATTGTTGACCTACTGAAAGCAAAATGTAGCGAATCAGTTTGTGTACGAAAAAGAAGGGGTAAATGTTAAGCTCTAACCTTTTCACAAATGAAATGAAGCTTTGTATGCAAAAGAGCAATTCGATGGCTTAGTTAAAGAAATATTTTTCAGTAATCGGTTTTTGTGTTTAGTGGCACTTGTGAAAAATTCAATGAAAGGATTAAAGACCGTAATGCAATTTCTATCGGCTCATGTAAGGTTTATGCAATTTAAAATTTTATAAATTTGTAAGAGCAAACGGATTACAACGGCTTAAGTAGAGAATTCAATTGAAAAATAATATTTGATTTTAAGGAATCCTCGGACACAACAAGGTACTAGAAAATAAGAAAGAGTAGGTCAAGGTCAATCCGCAAGCAAAACCGAACTCAGATTTTCCACATATAAGAAGAGAAGAGAGAGTTGTTTTGCTTTTTTTATGCAGCAAGTGTCGTAAGTCGTAAATTTTGATGCTTAATTAAAAATTGTACATTTGCTTGCCTTGCTTCCAATTTCCTGGGTGAACTATATGAACTTTCTTTTATATATGAACATTGAAAGGCAGAGACGTGTGAGCGTTGGCAACCAGCAGAAGGCAAGAAAGGGAAAACATGCAAAAACGAACTTCCAAACTGTGATAAAAAATTCTGCGAAAAGAAGAGGCATAAATACATACAACTTTCCACAACCATTGCAACTTTTACAGATTTATTCATGTCCATTTTTGGTTTTTTATGTTTTTTTACAATCGCCTTCCGCTTTATTAATAATTAGTGAACGCACCATAAATTTAACCGCAATTCTCGCCTTCACTTTGGTGCACTCTGAAAACTCTCGTAGCCACTGACAATGTTTCGTTAATAATCAAACCTTGGTTGACGGCAGCTCAGTATTTGGTAACCGAGTCCTTAGAATTCGGTATTGGGATCGAGTGATACCGCTGTCAGAAATGATATGATCTTTCTTACAAAATTTTGATGATCAGCATGTACTATATTATATGATATGACACAATATGGTTGTTGAACTTGAGATATAGTACGACAGCAACGACATCTATTGACAAAATACGAAAGGACTACCTAGAATGACTCCTGGCTGTGAGTCCATTGCATAATCTTCAAAATACATATGATGAACTAGAAAAGGTATAAATTAGTTTGACACATTCACATATGCATATAGCTTGTGTAACTAGCCGGCAAAAGTCGGAGTTATTTCTACTTACCATACTGCGCAATCCAAAGCAAAGTAACATTCCCAAAGTCTCGCTAACGAATTGAAATCTTAAACATACGAGAAAAACGTTTGCAGTTTCTTCTATGCTATTAAGGAAATAACATTAGTCGTTCGCTTATGGCGTTGTTTTTCCACATGCGTTCCACTGTCTTTATTCTACAACCAATGTCTTCCTCAGCAGTGCACCATGTAAATTCTGCAGTCTGCCAAATATTTCTTTTACTTATTTTGATATATTGACATTCATATGGTTAGATGCCACGACTCGAGAAATACGGTACATTCATTTTTCCTTCTCTCGACATATTTATTTGGCCGTATTTTTATGCATTTCACTAAAGCTGAGGGTTTTTGTGTGCTGATAATACCGTTTTGTCATCATTTTCGCTGCCGCTCATGACAAATACGATTACCATAAGTTTAATGTAATTCGGTTATGATTTTTTTTTGCTCACGCCTCATCAGCTTTATGGTAAAATCTTTTGGTCTTTGACGAAATCGTTTGCAGCATCGCACTTTGGCACATCCTGAAGCCTAGGAATTTAGTTGATATAATTTATGAGTGATATTTCAGAAAGTTAAAATCGTTATTTTTGTGAATTTAATGACTTAAATATTAAGTAACATTTTGAACGTTTATTAGCGCTATTAATAAGTCTTACGACTTAAATAAGTATCATCAACTACGAATTATTATTAGACTGACAAGACGTTATTATTATTGTTTTTTAGGAGCACTTTAGAAATTTTTTTAAAACTGGCATAAACGTGAATACGAACTGTTTTTATAAGGTCTTTAAGGTCTATTTAATACAACTCAAAATTTAACAATTTATTGGTTTCAAAGTTAAATGGGTTTCATTAACTACTCAGCTTAAACTCATTAAATCAATAATTGGCTTTCAGCTTACTTTTATCTTATTTATTTAAACATTCTCAACTAACTTATATAAATATATCAGTTTCGGAAATCCCCCCTGTGTAAAAGTATATTTACTCAGCTGTGTTTTGTTCAAGCTCACCCAATCATTATTGGTACTTGCTTTAGCAATATGAGAGTTAATTGCCTTTGCAATACAAAATCAAAATGTATGGTATTCACTTGGCAAACTTTGCATGCTATTAAATTTATAATTACCACTTTGCTAGGCTTATATAATTACTGATTTTGGTTCAACGTCAATTAGCAATAAAATTTGGTTAGTCATTGTTGCCTGTGCCCTGTGAGTGTTTACCAAAATACTTAGGAGCGTCATTATAGCATTGCCGTTCATTGATATGTATATAATATTCTTGAGGTATTTCCATCAACGCTCGGCAAAATGTATTCAAATAAATCACCTCAAAAGTTCTATGTCAGTAGTTTTAAAAAGGCGTAATATAACAGTGAATATAATTTCCGGATATAAAGACGGAAAAACGGCATAATAATATAATTTATTTGCTAATCTAACTCAACCACCTCTCTAAAATCCAAATTCGTGCTAGTGCCAAATTGAAATTCTTCATTATATTCACAAGTATATAAAAAGTCAGTTATAGGCTATAGTTTGCATTAAAGGTCAGTGGTTCACAAGAGTGGCAATTTCTTGCATACTTTTACACTTTATATTCATGCGTGCCCGCACATGTATGCCCTGTACATTTTGTGTTCGTCTTAACTTTACTTAAGTATGGTCATAAACCTCAGATAGGTGGGCTGGCGTACGGTTTTAGCAATAATCCCTTCGGGCACACAACACATGTATATTCATACTGCTGACGCCAAGAATGGCTTCATCAAGGTTTCGGTAATCGAATTGGCATTCAAATTGATTTAAAGTATAATGAAAAGCCTTTTTATAGGAATGTTGTTTTAAAATTGCTTTACCTTGAAGAGTTTTCAGTATCTTTTGGGTCCTTTTGACGTACATAAAAGTTTTTATACTAGTGCTGAATACATAATGTTGCTGCTTAAAATAATAGTAAACCGGCTTGGTTTTTTTTTTAATCTTAAATAATATTAAGAGAGGAAACTGAACAAAGTAAATTGAAATATTTAAATATTTGTAAGTACAGTAGGTTTCAAATACAATTTTTAAATTCTGAAAAAATGTGGTTTTACGCTTTTTAAATTCACAAAGCAATGACGACGACGACAGATCAACTCCTGTCACTAAGGCGTAATCCACCATTAAATTCCATTTAAACAGACATTTGCAACACGATTTCACGCAGTCAGGTGTGCAGGCGCGGAGGCAATGCCTTCAAATTACGAGTAGTTTGCTGTTTCAGCGGGTGACTTAAGCTTACTTAGAACACTGTTCACTTCTTGGCGAACCGCAAGCAGCTTTGTGCCAATAGCTATAACAACTTAAGCTGCGGCCTTATTCGCACTCAAAACTATTAGTTGATATGCAGTTGTTGAAGAATGAAAAGAAAATGAGGAAGCTTCGTTGGCAAAGCTCGCCCTTCGTGACTGCATACTCAAGTACGAATTACAAGTTGTTCACCAAAGCTTTAACCACTTACATATGCAAACATGGCATGTGTGCTATTGGCTGAGTCTAGGAGCATATGTATATTAACACCATACTTGCTCATTTTCATATATGTGTAGGTTTTGGGCAAAAGTTTATCTTCTGTTGTCTGTGATTTATAGGTAGTTACATGGGATGAGTATTGAGAGAGTCTCACTTAATCATTATTCGGGTGCACTATGCACACAGGTAGTAAAATATGTGTTTCCGAAATTTTTTAACCTAACAAATACCAACATATCAAGGTATAGCTTAGAACAACGACAATTCAAAAAAGATTAGTTTTGGATAGAAAATGTCAATAAGTTACATATTCGCAGGGAAATATAATTTAAAATTAAACTTGCACGTCATCTACACCAAAAACTGCCGTCATTCGGAAACTACCGGTGACATGACACAATCCGAAAATAAGGTAATGAGTAATTACATGTTCTATTCTTAGGATATAGAATCAGTCATACTCTTATGAAACAATATGTTCTTTCAAACGTGTGTGGAAAAAATCACAACTCTCTGCATACACCTAGATATCTGACTTTCTTTCAATTTCATACTTGTAATTTGTTATTGTTATGACATTCAAACATAAATTTTGCACCTTCCTTGCTTCATTATTGAAGACCATTGGTCCATGACCATGCACCATTTTCACGTCAAATAAAGAAAACTTCGCAGGCAACTTGAAAAGTAAACTTTTTGCGCTTAAAGCTGTAACATATATAATATATAAAGGTTATGCATGACTAAATGCATAAAAAGCTTACAATTATTCACAAGTAAATGTTAAGCGAACCGCATCTTGGAGAGCAAACTAAAGACCATAGTGTTAGTAAGAAATGTAAAGCTATAGGGAGTAAATCTGTTCTCTTTATTTATTGGCATTTAATAAAAATTAAAAATTTGCAAGCATGTAGACGAAGTAAATTTTGTTGCGAATGGAGGCGTAAGTTTGTTCACTTGCAAAGTTAAGATAGTTTCTTGAGATTGCATTGATAGAAATTCAGATTAACGGAGCAATAAGTAGAAAGATGGTTCAGCGTGAGCTAAAATATTATGTAAATAGGACTCACAAATATACATACATATACTTAATTAAACTAAAATTCTGAGTTCAGGAGAATATTATAATCGTATTCAGTTCAGCGGGACTCTCTTTCGTTTCCTCGATAATTTCTTTGGAAATGTAGATATAATACAGATACACATACTTTAAGTTATCTAAACTAGTATACCCTGTCATCCTAAACGTTTAGCTTGTTTTAGATATCTGAAGCCTATTTGTCTGAAGTATATTTGCTATTTCTCGAAGCTAATGCCACTTAAGCGCA
Organism: Bactrocera neohumeralis; assembly: GCF_024586455.1. Lineage (NCBI taxonomy): Eukaryota > Metazoa > Arthropoda > Insecta > Diptera > Tephritidae > Bactrocera > Bactrocera neohumeralis. Next base: position 4,483,669 of record NC_065921.1, on the reverse strand, counting down.
AGTGTGTTCAACTTATATTATGTTTTTTTTATAGTAATCGCCCCATTGCCCTTAGCTTAGCTATATTTGCAGATTTTAAATACCTCTAATGCGAGCTAATTACCATAGATATAAATTAAAAAAAAAACATTCCACAGACTTTTTAGAACACCTTTGAGTCAGTAAAAGCAAACTTGCCACCACGGGGTAACGCAAAAGACTTAAAATACTGTGATTATACAAAATTTTGCGAACAAAGCTCATTAAATTTCGCTCTAATCGCCTACTTGAGATTTTTCGGCTCCTTGCATGGTGAGTGAGTAAACACAGACAAGTTGGTGCCGCTTATACATCTAAGGGATGTGTCCACGTGTAATTAAATATGTGTATGTATGAGTGCTGGCTAAAAGTATCATAATTTTTGCTTACTCAAGAAAGTTAATGTTCTTGCCTACGAATTGCTGAACGACTTTCTAAAAAATATTGAGCCACTCACAAGCATATCTGCAGCTCAAGAAGTATATGTCGGTGTTGCCGCGAATGATGTGGGATTTGCGCTGGTCGACATGCAATTAAAACTTAATGTAATGTTAATTTTAAAAGAAGTAAAAACACAGGTGACAAATAGGCTCGAGCCTAGTACAGATTAAAAGTTCGGCTCCGTTCTCTTTAGGGAAACACATCTAATTTAAATTAGTGATGCATAAACATAGCTGATGAAATTTAAGTATAATGGCAATTTTAGTTGGAATTTTTGTCAAAATTAGTTAATTTAAAAAAAGGAGTAAGGCACAAAGTAAAGAAAAATTTTTTGCTCCAACATCAAAATAGCGTTTAAAATTACTTAATCAAATTTGCTAGGGAAACACATAAACATTTAAGTAATCAAAGCCAATTATATGCATAAACAGCTATAATTGTCTAAAGAAGATGAAATCTTCCTGTTTTGATTTGTGCAAGCAATTTACTTTCTAAAAATTATGCAATTGGTTGGCATAGTACTTTGTGGCTGAATTTTACAATATTTGAACCACCAACACGACCATCGATGTTGACCTATCGCAAATTGACAATCACTTCGTAAGCAATCGACACGCGAAGTCATGGCTACTAATAATAGGGAAGGCAACTCAATTCATACATAGCTTTTGCTAACATCAACTTGGCGTTCAAGCAGTCAGCAACCCTGTCAAAGAGAAAAGGTACAGGCAGAGTGATGAAAAGTGCAAGAAAGCATTATAGTATTAATTCCTTTATAAAAAAATTTAATGTTCAAAAATTCACAACAGATGCCTTAGGGTTTATAACACTTTGCATAATTCTAAGAACATTGTTCTTGCTCAAACTCAATAAGAAAACGATTGTTGAAATCAAACGATATTTATAATGGGTGAAACAATAAATTGCTCTTGTGAGCTATACTTGTGCAGAAATATTATCACAATACAAAATGGAACTTGAAGCAGAGTCTTATGCCATGGGGAAGCAGTTAATGCGATTATCCATCTTACCCTTTTATATATCCGAGGATATATAATAAATGTCAGGCACTGCGAATTCGTGGGCAATTATCTAATATGTTGACAGTGTTATTGATTTTGAGAATTTGCAGTTTTATTAAAACTGAATTGAACAAAAAAATTCTTTTTTTTACTGTTCTCCCAATATGATTTTAAGGAAAACGCGCTAATTTTGAATGTATAAGCAAACATTTGTAGATTAATATAAATGAAATTCAGCGACAAGAATTATTGTGTTAGTTAATAACACATGAAAAATGATTAGAAGCTTTTGTATTTCTAAAAAACTTCAAACATTTTCTTAAATATGAGTTTGTTAAAATTATGTGGGAGCGCGGATATGACAGCAAGTTCCATTCTTTATATCTCCGGGCAAAAACGAAAATTTGGCTGCAACGCTCCAAACTTTTGCTATTACACACTGAGTTTAGTACTTTCTCTTCCTCTGCTCGTATGCACTCATAAATTTGCTCCGTAACAAGGCAGACGCGGGTTACGCGGAGGCTAATTCGCACACGGCGCACCACAGAGGTATTCTGAATTCTGCAAATTGCTGTGGTAATGAATAATTAAAAATGACAAAACTGCACTATGCATACACATATGCAAATGTTTATGTGACGATTTCAGTGAACTTGTAGATGCGAATGCAGCTTTGCATGGTAAGACCGAAACGACGACCGTAAAATTGTTGTTTGCACGCGTGCAGATGCTACCGAAATGCCACTTATGCATGCTAGCAAGCAGAGTGCGCGCATTAAAATGTTCTTGCTGTTGTTGCAACCACCGAACGATTTGTGGGAATGCCGAGAATATTCTCGGTTTCTTGGTGGCGTCATCTATTGCACACGTTGTTTAGCTTTAAACATCGAGGGCATGAATAAAGTATGAACGTAGGCACGTGAGTCGGCTGGAGCGTAAGCGTGTTGCCAGCTGCCTCTTTTATATGCCAACTTTTACCGGTGCATGTAGACATGAAATGAAAATTGGTGCTTAGTTTAAAATTAATAGCTTAAAATTTTAATATTTCTTGATTAAGAAGATTTAGTACAGCTCTTATTGTAATGTGAACAAAGATTTACTGTTTGATTACGACTGTGTCTTTTTTATTCTTTAATTGATGACTGAGAAATCTTTAAATTGCTCATATTTATATTTTTGAACTGGCTGGAAAGATTTGCTTGCCAATATCAAGATTCAGTGGTATATCGAAATTTTATAACGCAGCAATAGATTATTCATCGCCATTGCGACCGTTAGCTTTCAGCTTATGTATTCACTTGTAACGGTATGAATGGAATTAAATGGAATGAAACGCATCCAAACGCTCACTTCGAATCAGTACACTTGGTTTCTTTCTTAAATAGCACAATCATTAACTTCCGTTATGTTGACAGTATTGTGCGGCCTCTTCGATGTTCGTAAAAGAACAATTGCAACAGAAAATATATTTAGTTCCCAGGGCGGCAACTTTACAAATAAATATCTGCGTGAATAAATTCGTCAGCTTTAGTAGCTCTTTGGATTGTAACACAGTTCAATATGTCCAAATCAGATTCTGTTTTTATTATTCTTTTAATTTGCAAGAAAATAAGAGCAACAATAAAACGCAAACTTTTAAACACGCCTACTTTTGGGCATCTCACATATCCCTCTCTTCCACTATAAGCACACAAAAATATATTTATGCGCATTTTGGCTGGCACAAATTTTGCTTTTGCTTATTTTGGTTCGTTGCCATTGTTGCTTTGACCCTGGGTCAGTTAGCTAATAGGAAGGCGAAACTGTGCATTGTTTGTCGCCGCTCTGAATTCCTTGCAAAGTTATTGAATTTCAGTGTCTGTCTTTAATTGTCAGTTCCACATATCAGTGTGGGTATATTCTGTTCCATTCGATAAATAATAAAAAACAGCTCAGCCTAAAAAAATCCTCATTGGTAAAAAAATAGTATTCCCTTTTTACTACATAAACAATCTCAGTAATAGTGCCATAGTCTTTCGTCAGCCATTTATTCATTTCATTAAAGTATTCCACTTTGCATATCTTTCATTTTGTTTTATTTGCTGTTTACCAAAATTCTTCTGTTTATTGTGTTGTTATTCGCACTGTTGTTTACGCGTCACTTTGCTAAACCTTTTAAGTTAATAGATTCATATCTTATGCGACTGACTTATTGCGACTACCGGAATTTTTTTCGCCTGTTTATAATATTCAAATGGCACGCAAAGTTTGGAGAATGATTCAACTGTGGGCAAACACCATTCTACCAATTTTGTTCATTTAAAATATTTCACAAAATTAGTTATAGAACATATTTTTAGTTGTAAGCATTTGATTTATTTACTAGCATTTATTGTTATTGTTTCTTTGGAGCTGACCTCAGACAATAATAAAAGAAAGTTCGCTTTCCAGCTTTTGGCCAAACAAAATCCCTTTGTTTGGTGGGATTTTACTTTCTATTATGCTGATAATTTTTAAAAAATAATTTCATTTGTTTTATTTTGAAATTCTTTCAAATTTTTTGTTACAAAGTTTTGCTGGAAATTATCGAAATGGAGGCAATACAAATAGAAACTGCATTTTCAGCTTTGAATTAATAAATACACTGAAAATTGTAAACACAGTGGAACAAAACAGCACCAAGTTAATTTTGAGTAAATGATGTTAAACAACTTTGCTTGAACTAATATCATATAATTTAAGCCCTCGAAATGCGGAAATCGATGCAAATCCCCGCAGCTTCACACATCTCCGTAGAGTACATCATAATTTCAACAGCATAAAATTTCTTTCATTTCTTCATAAGAGTAAATACAAACACAGCTAGAAATACTGGAAAATAGAATGCTATTTAAACCGATAAACAATAAAAACGTAAGGACAGTGTAGTTTACTGCGAAGCGAATGCCATGACGTATACGTAATTTTTTGTGATAAAAGAGATTGCATTTCAATACCTGTCTACGTATACTTAAATAGTACAAAAGAGTAGAAACTAAGGAAGTTTTGTTAACATATATGCTCGCATATATAAATTTACATATTTCTATGAATACCCAAGTCGATGTTCAAAGAAAACCATAAATTCACATACATATTATACAGTGCTTGTAAGTATATAGCTGGAAAGGTGAGCCTATCAGCTATCAGGCTATTTTCAACAAATAGAAGCTGATTTTTTTGTGCTAGTTTATTAAGATACACATGTATTTTAAATTCGTGAATTTGAAAGTGTATACAAAGATTCCAATTCAAGTTATGTTGTTCTTTCCGGAAAAGCTGTTCACATTTCCGGTAAAGACTTTTTCATTTTTTTCTTCCATGTAGCATAGAGTATATATTGTGATCCAAATAAACAGACATGCCAAATATTGACATTAGAGAATTTGCTTAAAGGTTTTTCTTGTGCTGTTGCCAGACACTTGCTGATTTTTTTCATGCCACTTGCTGAAGGTATCTGTCTAAAGCTTTTAAACCAAGAACAAGCGTATTTATATATCTGATTTTTATACCCTATACAGAGTATACTAAGTTTGCCACGATGTTTATAATACATAAAAGGAAACTTCGAATATCCTATAAAGTATTTATGTAAATGACAAGCTGAGTCGCTCTAGCTATTTATGCATCCGCCCTTACATACGCGCCCTAGTCTCTCAGTTTTTGATCGAAATAAAATTCTTATATGGAAAACTTTTTCATTTGACTATCCTCATGAATTTGGGCATATATTACTTTCCAAGGCATCGCTACAATTTTTGAAGAAATTGTTGAAATAAGACTGCTTTAGCATGTAGCTGCCATTCAACTGGCCGATGAAGCTCAAGTCTTTGTAAGGAAATCTGTTATATTTGTCAAAGTATCCTCATGAATTTAAGCATATATTATTTTCTTAGGAATTGCTGCAATTTCTGAACATATTATTCCGATCGAACTGGTATAGCTTATGGGTACCATCCAAACTGAGCTATCAACATCAAAATAAATGTATGGTTTTTACATTTTTTCTTACTATAAAAAATGCGACTGTGATAATTATTATAGGTTCTGAGCAGGCAAAACTACCATTTTTCCTTGTTTATACGTAATACTGATTAAACCGATTTAACTCTGAAATATTTTCTCTTCTTCAGGGAATAAATTTCCTAAATGACTCCACTTGTAAAATAACGGAGAAAAAGCTCTGTGAAGTAGAATTTCAACATGTCACTCACAGAAATGACACGAATGCTGTTGAAAATCTATTCCATTGCAGGAACTTGTATGCTACAGACCAGTAGCCACAAATTTAAACAGAACGAAAGCCAGTAGCTAACTTCATTCTACCGATGACAATCGGTTTGAAATGTGAATAATGTTATTGGGTTAATAGTAGCTGCAGCTGTGTCAAATTGACTCCCACACTGTGTAACTAAGCTGAAATACCTCTGTATGCTCAATGGCAACTGCAGCAACCAGCAGCATTTAGAACTGACAAGCACATTGCTGGAGGAAAATTAAGTCATTGAATGAACAAGTGATTGATGCAGAACACGTGGGCGTAACACATGCTCCATATAAATTTTGGAAAATTTTCGGGTTCTTTAGGTTGTACATCAGCATTGTGGTCGGACGAATGTTTCAGGAAAATGTGTGAGTGACAATGAGCAGTTAATTGCTTTTTGTATCGGAGTTCTTAATTGCAATGCGTGTTGCTATATTTCAAAGATTTTCACAATGCTGATTTCTCATGGCACCGATTGCCTTTATCGATCTTCTCGCCTAAGTCATCTGAAACAGTAGTTGACTGTATGAATAATAAGGGTCATTCAAAGAAAATGTGTAAGATGCCTAATCGAAGCTACAAAGTGGTAGTCACCGATAATAGAATTACCAAACTCATTGCTCAGGAGACGAGTTCTATCAAAGGTTCTGAGATGTTATGTTCTGTCATGGTTACACCTGCTTAGGAAAGCTCCAGTAAAAAAAACCTGTAATTAATGACCAAACCAGTAAACATAAGCAACATACATTTTATATAAATCTGTGTGTGCTCTTGCTTGGAAAACTATAACCAATTTGTCCATATATGCAAAAGTTCACATATTTCCCCTATAAACACAAGCACCCCTTTGGTAAACTCATTTTTGCAAAAGAATTATTGTTCTGGAGATTGTGGTTGCCAACAGTTTAATGTTGTTTGCATTTTAGTTAGAGTGCGGCTGAAATGTGTAAACAGAGCTGCTAGGCTACTATGTAAATACACTGGCCGAAAAGTTGCAACCACATGGGCACATGAACATGTATATGTTTGTGTTCGTCTAAATTGTGTGGAGAGCTTAGAGAAGAATGTCGCATTTTAGAACAAATTAGAAACAAAATTGCAAAGCGAGAGAAAAGTGTGTGTGGCCACAATCGCAAATATCGCCGCACTTGTGTCCGGTTAGTAGAGAATGCACATACACTTTTTTGTCAGCAAGCGATGTCTATGTAAAGTCAACATTTTAAGTTCTCATTTGTGTGAAGAGAATGAAAATTATTGAAAATGTCAACTAGAGGAAGTAGTAAAAGAAAGAAAGGATTTGTATGTAAGTATGTTTTGTTAAGGGCTTACGGGTTTCGATTTTTTTCTTATTAAATTCCACAACATCTTTAAAATATTGTCCTAAATTTTCAAGTTGAGCCGAGTAATAGTTTCAGATATACGGCCTTATGAATTTGTGCGCTCGAGGCTAGTTAGACTAAGTGCGCCGTCTTTAAACGCGTTTTTTCGAAACAGTATTTTTGAAGTCGGTTGGCTAGATTTCTCGAGAATTATTCAACCGATCTTCATGAAATACCTAAATTTTTATTTTTTTTTGCAAAAATATCTGCCAAAAATTCAATTTTCATTTTTTTCTTTCGTCCAAGTTCTAAATTAGGGTTTAAACTAAAACACGTATTTTTTCACTTTAGATTTTCTTGTAAGGAGTTATCCTTCCAACGCCGGCTCATCTTTTTTCCGGGGGTCACCATAAATGGCGTCGTAATGGCTGAGTTTAAAATATTTTTTTTCCAAAAATTTCAGAATTCTATACTAATAATGTATATTTGTAACTATAAAAATTCTAACAAAATATTTAATTCTTTGTATGAGAAAATAATTGTTGAAAATGATGTTTTTACCTAAGGAAATCCGTGTAACCCAAAAGAGTTGAGCTACAATTATCTAAAACATATTCTGTGCATTGAATATAATAAAAGTCCCTGAGTTTACAGAGAAATAACAGCGGGAGATTTTGTAACACTTTAAAAAGAAAAGTGTTCGAATTTTTAAATTAAATTTATTTTGTCAAAAGGTTCAAAATCTTGAAAAACATGCGAATTTCGCTTTTACAAATATTGTGTCTCCTTGCAACCAAACGTCGTTGCAACTGCGAACATAAAAGAGGTACACATTAATGAAGGACCACAAAGACTTTAAGTTGACAGCATAATACCCTTGTACTCATACAAGCAATTAACTAGCTGAGAATCACAGTTATGTGGAAAATTAAAGAAAAATGGAACAATGTAATTGACCTTGTGTTGTCATCGCCTGAAGGATTAAATACCAGTTGAATTGTACGTGGTTGCAACTATGACAGTAGTTAAAATGTACTACATTCTCTCAAGAATAATTAAATTAACCTCAACTACATATAATAGTAATAGGAGACCTGTTAGAACAAATGTACCATGTCACTGCAAAGCTTGTTTGCCTTCAGCTACAAGCTCTGTGTATGTGATCAACCCATGTACATTAGGGAAAGCGAAAGAAAGGAGAAACAAATTTATGGTTCAGTGAAAAATTAACACTGCAAGGCAGCACCTTTAAAAATACCACACCTTTTGAACTGTTAGGAAAAAATTACTCAAAAATGTATTTAAGGAAAACCTTTTCTCCTCTCAAATTCGTATACTTAAAAGCTTTGAAAAGTAAAAATAAATTAATAATGGTTGTCAAAAAAGTCTTGCGATATTTTTATTGAATTTTTTTTTTATTGAAATTGAAATGAATTTTTGATGACTTATGCCCAGCTCTTGACCGATGCTACGGCTGCTACTATGTCGGTCTCTTTCGACCAATTTTTTATCGCAATTTTCGACGACTGAAATATATGTTCACTACGTATGTAGCTATTTAATCCCTTTTGAATAAATTATTTTTTATTTTGTAAATTTTTTTTTTTGAATTCTTACAAACTTTCATTAATCGAACAATACAATATAGTACGTTTACATTTTAATTAATTTTAAACTGACCAAGGTATGCAGATATTGGATTTCAATGAATTGCAATATTCGCACCTATTTCATCATAATGGGTCCCCAAAAGCAGCCAGATAAATTAAAATAATATAATAATTGAAGATTATTCAGTATAAAATAGACAATAATTTTTTAGTTTTTTTAGTTTCGAATATTTCTGACACCATTTATTGTAATAATTGGCAACCAGATTAGCTTCAATAAACAACGTCCTGTTTTTATTGTGTACCCCTTTCAACTGAAACACCCTGTAGCTCATTATGTTTAAAATATTTGCAATATATGCTATGGAATTCCAATTACATTCGAAAACTTAAAAACGAGCATAGCAGTTTTTACAGCTTAACAGCGAAATTTAATTAATCTAAATTCAGAAAGTATTTTAATACAAAAAACCTTGTTTTCTAATAATAAATATTTTTATATATTTTTCTGCTTTGTTGACTATTCTGATAGTACTTTAATAGTATGTTTGTTATTCTTCTTTGTAAAGCTAAAAGTGAGTACTATATGTTTTTCTTTAAAAATGTAATTGACAAAGTATGACAATGTTGCTCCCACTTATTTCTCTCTCCAAATACAATTATTTTTATTGCTTCCACTTGTTCGGCAGTTTGTGGCAAGCATTGAACGAATCAATAGTACCTATCTTCCGGTCCATTAAATTGCAGTTCAGAAAACATTCAAGTAGTTCTGCTTCTTTCTAAACATTTCAATACATTGTTTACCAGTGCTCCTTAACCGTTAAATCGCTGACGGCATTTTATGGTGGAGAATTGAATTTTATCCCTTGCAACAAAGAAATGATTTAGTTTCTTTGTAAATGTAGCATAACACTTGCGTTATATATTTCTGTTTATATGTTACAATTGCGCTGGATAGAAAAAAAGAAGTCTCAATGAGATGGAAACTTTAATAATGATAGATACTGCGATCGAGAGTTTGACAGTAACAATACGTTTCATGACATTATGGTAGTCGGAAAGCATTATTCCATAGATGTTGACGCAACACTCCAGCACCAATTTCTTCATTTTATTGAAGTGTTGATCATAAGCTGATGTTGATGGCCGTTGTCGGAGTACTCGACGTTGTGTTTGATGTGTGCCAAATAAAATAAAATAATTAGAATTTGGTAACAATTCAGATTTGTATATTTGAGTAGGTGTAATATATATAATTATGTATTTAAGTATGAGTTTATACAATAATAGTTCAACTGAAGGGTTATTTATAAATATAAATATAAATTTTGAATAAAACCTGATGTCGTTAATTTTTCCCGCGTTGATATGCTGATGTTGCTACTAATGCTGTTGTTGCTGCTGATACTGCTGCTGTAGGGTTTTGCGCTTGTATGTCCATCCGCTCTGGTAATTCGTTTTATTGTGTCTTTCCGTTCTTCGTCGTTATGTTGACGCTGCTGAGTGTTTTTTGCATTGTCCTCCTTACTCGTCTAATCGTCGTCGAATTAGCGATGTGTTCATTTCGTATGAACAGCCGTCTTGGACGTGGTTCGTCGGCAACGCGGTCTCGACTCTCTTTGAATAATTTGTAGCAACAAAAACTACTTGCTCACTAAAAAATTATAACCAAAGGCCACACAAAATTTAATGAAACTTCCTTGTTGAATAATAATTTCGTAAAAATAGATGAATGCATTTGATGTACTTCAGAAAGGCAAGCGATACTTATGATTACTTTGATGTGAAATTTGGCACAGAGTCGTACTATTTAAAAAAAACAAACAAAGTTACCTTATTTTATTGATGTTGCACGCATTTCTCCCTGCCACAAACAGATTTTTCATTTTCGACATATTTTGAAGTTTTCTTCTTTTTTTGCTTAAAAATGTAAGAAGCCAAAGCTCAAGTAGCCTTAACCTGATTGTAAGAATAAAAACTTTTCATCAGAAGGAAATTTTTTTTATGGTTTTGTACATTTTTCGTGTATAATTTAACTTCAAACCTTTATCCTCGGTTCCAGAAATGCCATCTACTTCGGCATAAACTGCATTTTGTTCTCAATTAAGCTGACACCTGCAAGTTATTCTCGCTTATGCAATTTCTTTTACATCACAAGTACAGCGCTAACGACTTGGCAGACCTTGTCAACCGCAAAAGTCACTTAAGGCCACTATGTTGTGCAACATAACTTATACAACATACTAAAACTTCAACATGTGTACATCAAGTTGCACTTTGCAAAGTTATTAGAGGAAAAGGTTGTGCGGAAGACTGTTTGGCACACACCGCTGAAGTTTGTTTTCAAAACTGTTTAGTAAGTACTGGTGTTCTCCATGTGTAGGCGATGCATAAAACTTGAAAAAATTCTGCTTCCTTATAATGGAATGGAGTTCATTTAATTCGTCATTTTAATTTTAGAAGTATTTACCACACTCACAGTTAACTTCCTTTAGATAAACTCAAAGGGAAAGAGGTTGCTATATGTATACATTTCTGCTTATTTATTTGCAGCATAAAACATAGCGAATTTGTCGTTACATCTGTCGTTACAAAGTTAAGGTACGTAAGATTGAGGATCAATCATACGCCATCTACCTGAATTTGCTTTGATGGCCTGATATTTTTTAGTGTTAATAATTTTGAAATTTAGCACGGAACTCTATTTGATGACTGAACTTTAATCATCAAGAAAAGCCGGTAGAATAAAAACCATACTAATATTTTTTTGTGGATCTCCTTTACTTATTTGTACTGGATCAATGTAAAATAACATTTCCAGATCTGTTGACTAATTCAACAAATTATCTGCAACTGACCACAAAATTGCGGTAAATATTGCGAAAGGGAAAAACAACTTTTAAATGTGAGAATAAATATCAAAAGCAAAAGTTGAATAATGTTTCATAAAAGCTATATACGTATGTCTAGTGGAGGATTATTGGTGTGTCAACCTCATTTGTGGCGACACAAAAATATTCGATCCAACTGTTGCTGCTGTTGTCTCTGCGGTCTTATATGAGGTTATGTTGGCGGCAGCTCGGCTGCTACTGCGATTTCGGCTCTGCCATTAACATTCACTCGTTCGCTGACTTTCAGGCTTAAGCAGCTTAAATTGCGGGTAGCATGTCGGCGCACATGATTAAAAAACTTTTCGAGAACTACTCACATACACACAAACATTTATTTTATTGTTGCGCTATCCAAGCCACACGGGTGCTTATGAGCTGCAGGCTAGTGGCTGTGAATTATTAAAACTCGCCGCAGAGCACATAGCGGGCGCGGCGAAGAGACGAGAAAAGTAGAAAAAATCATATCTTACACATGGAACGAAGACTTTTAACTCTCATCGAATAACCGCGAGCAACTTTTTACAAGTACTCGTTTCAATAGTTTGGGCCTAGTGCTCAAGGAGTTGAATGTAAAAATAGGGCAAATTAAGAATTGGGTATTAGTATTCTATAACAATATTTTCAAAGTATTTCTCTTCGCAAACCATGTAACCAAAAATTGGTTGTGGGACAAAAATGAAATATTTGTCGTTTTATTCGATTTTAATATGTTCCAACCTCATTTTCAGATTTCAGCAGAAATTCGTGTTCATAATCATCCGAAACGAATCAAAGATAATGATCGCCTTTGATATACCATACATATATAATGCGCACACACACAAAACATAAATTTATTAAATGCTAAAAAGTGTAATCACCAAGTCTAAAAAGTCTTATAACCATTTAATGTCATAGGATGCTAGTGACAGAACCATTTATTTTCAATTAGTCGAAAATATTCAGTCATGTCGTTGAATATTTTTGATTTGAAATTACTCTATTTCATAAATAATTTTCTATTTTATGCAAAAGTGTGTGCATGAAGTGCATTCTTTTTGAATTCTGATTTTTGTGTACTAGCGACTTTTTGCATTCGAGCCCCTAAAACTATGCTAATTGTGCCCCTTTTTTCATTATATTGTAGATCATATTTTGTACTTTTATTCCACAGTGAATGTTCACTATATTACAGTTCTATTTGCCGATTTATTATTATTCATACAATTCATAATTTCAATGCAGTAACTTCATTCAACCTATGTAACGCTGGCATATGCTGCGTTTTGTGCACAAATATTGCTCACAGTGAAATGAAATATTTATAAATTATTTTACATTAATTTCTATTATATGTAATTGAAAGTATTTTTTAAATAATATTACAGTTATTGTTGTAGTTCAAATAAGTGATATAAACTTGCTTGATTTTCTTTTGTGGAATAAATTTAAACAAATCCGAATTTTTATTTCTTCTGCCTTTCATTGTCAGAAATATTGTCTGCACATGAAATTTAGCAGCTGCGAGAATTTAAAATTCACATTTATTTTAATTTACCGCTTTAGTAGTTGCTACGTACAAATCCTGACACCTACATTGTCAGCATGTAAGTGGGCGCCCAGTAAATCATGCGAATTGTGACATATTTTATTGCAAGCAAAAAACATTTGAAACCAAGTTGTGTTAAAAGAAAACCAAATGAGCCAAAAAATAGAATAGTGTGGGTGTATTATATAATGTCTTTGATATTTCCGGGAAATTTTATTTCCCCTTACCCCCAGTAGTAAGACAATTTTAAGAGCGTTTAATGTGAAACAGAAAACGTACTTAACTTTTTTCCGAAAACCCGAGTTTTGCCAATTGACTTGTACGCCTCGGTGTTTAGTCTTGCTTTTTCTTTTTATCTTACATATTATAGAACTGAGAGGATTGTCATCCTGCAGTAGAAAGAAATTCAAGTAGGAAAACGAAAAGACTATGTTCAATATTTTAATGTAAATTATATCACAAATTTATGTAGAAATTCATTCGTGCTCTCTGTGTTCACGATATTTGAAGCGGACTCAAGAAAACGAAGAAAGACTGTTTTAAAATGCAGTTATAAAGTTAATAATGACCTACTTAGTTAAGAAAGTCCAATTTTTCTTAAAAACAACTAGCAACTGCTTAAATTATTATGCCTCTCAAAGTAAGTAATAAAAGTAGTTTATTTAGTATTTATAAACTTTGCTTCCATTTTCGAGTTTATATATAGCAATTTAATGAAAACTCCCTTCTGATTAGGAAACTCCAAAGATATTTATGCTTATTGCAGCCAAAAAGAGTTAACTATGTATATTCTAAACAGCTTTTATAGCACTGGGATCATATACTGATTGAATTTGCCCTTTGCCAAGTGTTAAACACTATTCCTCTATTGGATTGTCAAGTCGCTTAAGAAACTGACTTTTATCAGTTGGCCAGAAGAGTTATTAGACTTGCGGATAATGTTACAATAAGTGACTTAGATTCTGCCTTTATTCCTTGTTGTATTTTAAGCGGGCGAATTTTGACATAAATTATTCTCGACAACTAGGGTGATTGGAGGAAATATTAGGAACAGTATCTTTTTTGCAACGTTTTGATAGTTATTTCATCGTTAAAAGTATAGATATCCACTCTCGTGTTTTTATATTTATCTTAAGTAATGATTAATTTTTAAAAACTTCTAAGTTTCAATATGCAAATGGTGACCAATAATGAATAAAGAAGCACCACCGGGCACCACTGTTGGTTAAACAAATATTTATATACATTCGTGATTTCTCGTTAAGACTAAAACCTAGAAAAGTTCGGACTGCAGATATATGTGTGTATGTATAGCATAATGACGTGGCAACATATGGCCTTTTCAATTTAAAACTTAATGTAAATCACATTTGTTGCGGATTATGACAATTAAATCGGAATTAGCAGTGTGAAAACAGGCTGGCTCTAAAGGACCAAGGATTTACGCTCGCTTCTGTTGCGAATACATTTCATTTATTTGATCAGTAGCAAATGTTAATTATTGCGGACGAAAATAATAGTGCGTAGGCATTTTAATGATAAACTGAGAGAGGATATTGAATTTGTGGCAATTTCGGTGAAAATTGTGGATTTAAAGCAGTTGCTTTGTAAAAGTAGAGAAAATCACATAAGTAGAGATTCTCACTGTTTTCCAAATTAAACATACAGATATATGTAAGTGAGTGCAAAAATAGTAATCGTCTTCTGTATTTACTCCAAAGGCTATCAATAATAATAATATGTTCAACTTCAAATATTTCTTATTAATAATATGATTTATAATCTTAGCATCATTGATTTATGCTTCACCTTTGTCACTTATGTTTTCAGCAGGCATACTGCCACTTCATTTTAGAAAGCATTAAATGTGCGGAAGTAACAATAAAAATACATTTTATTATAATAAATTATTATATTTCATAAACGCACACAAATGTTTTCCATAATTCATTTACACTTTGAGAACTTCTTGCGATTATCTAATAAATTACAATAAATTTACACGCGCCACCTCTTCACCTTTGACCACCCACGGTGCGTTACGGGTCTTGTGAAGTGGTGACCCGCATCTGCTAGCTGTCCAAGTGTGAATTTTCGCTTAGAAGGCTAACAAATATTCTTGCCAATTATTACACACATTCACACATTTAACAATATAATATTTATGTATCCGTTGAGTATGTTCAATTTGCTCCATCGTCCAAAGCCCGTAACACTTGTTTTATTTTACTGTTATTGTTGGGCATATTTATAACTGTTGCTTGTTTTCTCATTTTGGAAATATATTATAATCACAATTACATGTTTATATATATTCATTCGTGCGTATATTTATTACCAATAAAAACCACAAATAAATTGGTGTTGTTAGTCGTAAGCGTGTTGGTAAGACAACAACGGCAATATTATGGTTTTATAAATGATTTAGTTGCCAATTATCTTGATGTTACCTTCATTGTTAGTGACGGCTTGTTATTTAGCTTTGTTGATGCCCCTGAGAATGCGGGTAAATTTATACATATTTTTATTTTATGATGCTACTCATGGTTTATTCTGCTTTCTGCAAAACAATAGAACAATGAAAAAATGGAAAATAAAGATGTAAGAATAAAACACTGTTTATACCACATTAGATGTATTGTTTAAATGCAACTAAAACTGTTCAAGACCCAAGGTACCAAATATGGACCCCAGTACCTATAGGTGACTTTTGATCGATAATTTTGATTAAGTAATAATCCTTCTCTTATAATGGTATGTCTGTGTGTCAAAAATGGGTTGAATCGGACCGATACTTCCCTTAGCCACATATATCAAATATAAAGATTTTTGAACTTTTAACTTTTTTTTTTTAATGTTGGCTCTTTGTTCGAAGCTCAATATCGCACCGATAACACAAACATACTGAGACTTAAAACGCAATAACTTCACTTCCAATCAATGAAATGTCATGAAATTCTCACTGGACAATCGATAAAAATAGCAGATTCTAACGCATTAGTCCACATATAGATCACCCCCACCATGGGGCGCTAGATTCAAAAAGTCCTGTTAACTTTGGAACGCACCTTGTATATGCCGTTATGTCTTATCCAAACAAACAATGCGATCTAAACTATAAGATCTGAGTATAACATGAGTTGCAGGTTTGAACTGTGATTTTCAAAAATATAAAAAATTATCAATTTGCTGTTCTTTTGTTAGTTGTTTGGCAAGCGTATGCTGAACTTTGAAAAAGAACTCCAAAAACAGATGCAAGAAAAAAGCTTACCATACATGCTGATGTTGAATCTTTTACTTGTCTCGATGGCATTAGTCAACATTGTGTCTCCCGTCTGCATCTGTAAATTCGTTTCTGAACTCTTCAACTAACTTACATATATATGTGGGTATACTTTTGCACATAAATATGTACGAGCACTTAAACAGAATAGCAGTGCTCTTGGCACATGTCCATACTCAAATCACTTTTCAAAAAAGTTCAAGGTGTTAAATATTTGGGAATTAAAGGTACATGTCATACACTTGGCTTCTTCCTTTGGGAACATATAAAAGGCAAATTGAGGAGAATTCAGTCTACAAGCTTCTCGATGTTTTTATGCATTTTACAAAAAAGACATTTGACATTTTGCAATTCTTCGATGACATCAGCGAAATAAAACATACAAACATTTATGTGAAGGCTCAGAGTGACGTTAATATATTTGTATACGATTATATGACATACGATCTCGAACCCATGTTTTCACCCCACCTAAAGAGCTTTCAAAGCAGAGTCAAGGATAACAAGACATAATTGACATATATTAAAAATAAACCTCTGCTTT